>NW_026777032.1:0-109683 GCF_030936135.1 Gavia stellata
TGTGTACGTTGGAAGTTTTAGTAGCCTAAACAAGTTCAGAGCCCAAGTGTTTGTGGTTCGTTTTAGAGGTTACCAGTGGAGATGAGGATCAACAACAGCATTCAGGGCTGGCACCTTTAGTGTAGGAGCAATCACTGGACGTTCGCAATTTCGGTGTTGAGCTCTGGCCAGCTCGAGCAGGAGAGGCTGTGTACGTTGGAAGTTTTAGTAGCCTAAACAAGTTCAGAGCCCAAGTGTTTGTGGTTCGTTTTAGAGGTTACCAGTGGGAGATGAGGATCAACAACAGCATTCAGGGCTGGCACCTTTAGTGTAGGAGCAATCGCTGGACGTTCGCAATTTCGGTGTTGAGCTCTGGCCAGATTGAGCAGGAGAGGCTGTGTACGTTGGAAGTTTTAGTAGCCTAAACAAGTTCAGAGCCCAAGTGTTTGTGGTTCGTTTTAGAGGTTACCAGTGGGAGATGAGGACGAGCAACAGCATTCAGGCTGGCACCTTTAGTGTAGGAGCAATCGCTGGACGTTCGCAATTTCGGTATTGAACTTTGGGCAGCTCGAGCAGGAGAGGCTGTGTACGTTGGAAGTTTTAGTAGCCTAAACAAGTTCAGAGCCCAAGTGTTTGTGGTTGGTTTAGAGGTTACCAGTGGGAGATGAGGACCAGCAAGAGCTTTCAGGGCTGGCACCTTTAGTGTAGGAGCAATCGCTGGACGTTCGCAATTTCGGTGTTGAACTTTGGGCAGATTGAGCAGGAGAGGCTGTGTACGTTGGAAGTTTTAGTAGCCTACACAAGTTCAGAGCCCAAGTGTTTGTGGTTGTTTTAGAGGTTACCAGTGGGAGATGAGGATCAGCAACAGCATTCAGGGCTGGCACCTTTAGTGTAGGAGCAATCGCTGGACGTTCGCAATTTCGGTGTTGAACTTTGGCCAGCTCGAGCAGGAGAGGCTGTGTACGTTGGAAGTTTTAGTAGCCTAAACAAGTTCAGAGCCCAAGTGTTTGTGGTTTGTTTTAGAGGTTACCAGTGGGAGATGAGGACGAGCAACAGCATTCAGGGCTGGCACCTTTAGTGTAGGAGCAATCGCTGGATGTTCGCAATTTCGGTGTTGAGCTCTGGCCAGCTCGAGCAGGAGAGGCTGTGTACGTTGGAAGTTTTAGTAGCCTAAACAAGTTCAGAGCCCAAGTGTTTGTGGTTCGTTTTAGAGGTTACCAGTGGGAGATGAGGACCAGCAAGAGCTTTCAGGGCTGGCACCTTTAGTGTAGGAGCAATCGCTGGACGTTCGCAATTTCGGTGTTGAGCTCTGGCCAGATTGAGCAGGAGAGGCTGTGTACGTTGGAAGTTTTAGTAGCCTAAACAAGTTCGGAGCCCAAGTGTTTGTGGTTCGTTTTAGAGGTTACCAGTGGGAGATGAGGACCAGCAACAGCATTCAGGGCTGGCACCTTTAGTGTAGGAGCAATAGTTGGACGTTCGCAGTTTCGGTGTTGAACTTTGGCCAGCTCGAGCAGGAGAGGCTGTGTACGTTGGAAGTTTTAGTAGCCTAAACAAGTTCAGAGCCCAAGTGTTTGTGGTTGGTTTTAGAGGTTACCAGTGGGAGATGAGGACGAGCAACAGCATTCAGGGCTGGCACCTTTAGTGTAGGAGCAATCGCTGGACGTTCGCAATTTCGGTATTGAACTTTGGGCAGCTCGAGCAGGAGAGGCTGTGTACGTTGGAAGTTTTAGTAGCCTAAACAAGTTCAGAGCCCAAGTGTTTGTGGTTCGTTTTAGAGGTTACCAGTGGGAGATGAGGACCAGCAAGAGCTTTCAGGGCTGGCACCTTTAGTGTAGGAGCAATCGCTGGACGTTCGCAATTTCGGTGTTGAGCTCTGGCCAGATTGAGCAGGAGAGGCTGTGTACGTTGGAAGTTTTAGTAGCCTAAACAAGTTCGGAGCCCAAGTGTTTGTGGTTCGTTTTAGAGGTAACCAGTGGGAGATGAGGACCAGCAACAGTATTCAGGGCTGGCACCTTTAGTGTAGGAGCAATCGCTGGACGTTCGCAATTTCGGTGTTGAGCTCTGGCCAGATTGAGCAGGAGAGGCTGTGTACGTTGGAAGTTTTAGTAGCCTAAACAAGTTCAGAGCCCAAGTGTTTGTGGTTCGTTTTAGAGGTTACCAGTGGGAGATGAGGACGAGCAACAGCATTCAGGGCTGGCACCTTTAGTGTAGGAGCAATCGCTGGACGTTCGCAATTTCGGTGTTGAGTTCTGGCCAGATTGAGCAGGAGAGGCTGTGTACGTTGGAAGTTTTAGTAGCCTAAACAAGTTCAGAGCCCAAGTGTTTGTGGTTCGTTTTAGAGGTTACCAGTGGGAGATGAGGACCAGCAAGAGCTTTCAGGGCTGGCACCTTTAGTGTAGGAGCAATCGCTGGACGTTCGCAATTTCGGTGTTGAGCTCTGGCCAGCTCGAGCAGGAGAGGCTGTGTACGTTGGAAGTTTTAGTAGCCTAAACAAGTTCAGAGCCCAAGTGTTTGTGGTTGGTTTTCGAGGTTACCAGTGGGAGATGAGGACCAGCAACAGCTTTCAGGGCTGGCACCTTTAGTGTAGGAGCAATCGCTGGACGTTCGCAATTTCGGTGTTGAGCTCTGGCCAGCTCGAGCAGGAGAGGCTGTGTACGTTGGAAGTTTTAGTAGCCTAAACAAGTTCAGAGCCCAAGTGTTTGTGGTTGGTTTTAGAGGTTACCAGTGGGAGATGAGGACCAGCAACAGCATTCAGGGCTGGCACCTTTAGTGTAGGAGCAATCGCTGGACGTTCGCAATTTCGGTGTTGAACTTTGGCCAGCTCGAGCAGGAGAGGCTGTGTACGTTGGAAGTTTTAGTAGCCTAAACAAGTTCAGAGCCCAAGTGTTTGTGGTTCGTTTTAGAGGTTACCAGTGGGAGATGAGGACCAGCAACAGCATTCAGGGCTGGCACCTTTAGTGTAGGAGCAATCGCTGGATGTTCACAATTTCGGTGTTGAGCTCTGGCCAGCTCGAGCAGGAGAGGCTGTGTACGTTGGAAGTTTTAGTAGCCTAAACAAGTTCAGAGCCCAAGTGTTTGTGGTTGGTTTTAGAGGTTACCAGTGGGAGATGAGGACCAGCAACAGCATTCAGGGCTGGCACCTTTAGTGTAGGAGCAATCGCTGGACGTTCGCAATTTCGGTGTTGAGCTCTGGCCAGCTTGAGCAGGAGAGGCTGTGTACGTTGGAAGTTTTAGTAGCCTAAACAAGTTCAGAGCCCAAGTGTTTGTGGTTTGTTTTAGAGGTTACCAGTGGGAGATGAGGACGAGCAACAGCATTCAGGGCTGGCACCTTTAGTGTAGGAGCAATCGCTGGACGTTCGCAATTTTGGTGTTGAGCTCTGGCCAGATTGAGCAGGAGAGGCTGTGTACGTTGGAAGTTTTAGTAGCCTAAACAAGTTCGGAGCCCAAGTGTTTGTGGATCGTTTTAGAGATTACCAGTGGGAGATGAGGACCAGCAACAGCATTCAGGGCTGGCACCTTTAGTGTAGGAGCAATCGCTGGACGTTCGCAATTTCGGTGTTGAGCTCTGGCCAGATTGAGCAGGAGAGGCTGTGTACGTTGGAAGTTTTAGTAGCCGAAACAAGTTCAGAGCCCAAGTGTTTGTGGTTCGTTTTAGAGGTTACCAGTGGGAGATGAGGACGAGCAACAGCATTCAGGGCTGGCACCTTTAGTGTAGGAGCAATCGCTGGACGTTCGCAATTTCGGTGTTGAGCTCTGGCCAGATTGAGCAGGAGAGGCTGTGTACGTTGGAAGTTTTAGTAGCCGAAACAAGTTCAGAGCCCAAGTGTTTGTGGTTCATTTTAGAGGTTACCAGTGGGCGATGAGGACCAGCAACAGCTTTCAGGGCTGGCACCTTTAGTGTAGGAGCAATCGCTGGACGTTCGCAATTTCGGTGTTGAGCTCTGGCCAGCTCGAGCAGGAGAGGCTGTGTACGTTGGAAGTTTTAGTAGCCTAAACAAGTTCGGAGCCCAAGTGTTTGTTGTTCGTTTTAGAGGTTACCAGTGGGAGATGAGGACCAGCAAGAGCTTTCAGGGCTGGCACTTTTAGTGTAGGAGCAATCGCTGGACGTTCGCAATTTCGGTGTTGAACTTTGGCCAGCTCGAGCAGGAGAGGCTGTGTACGTTGGAAGTTTTAGTAGCCTAAACAAGTTCAGAGCCCAAGTGTTTGTGGTTGGTTTTAGAGGTTACCAGTGGGAGATGAGGATCAGCAACAGCATTCAGGGCTGGCACCTTTAGTGTAGGAGCAATCGCTGGACGTTCGCAATTTCGGTGTTGAACTTTGGCCAGCTCGAGCAGGAGAGGCTGTGTACGTTGGAAGTTTTAGTAGCCTAAACAAGTTCAGAGCCCAAGTGTTTGTGGTTGGTTTTAGAGGTTACCAGTGGGAGATGAGGACCAGCAACAGCTTTCAGGGCTGGCACCTTTAGTGTAGGAGCAATCGCTGGACGTTCGCAATTTTGGTGTTGAGTTCTGGCCAGATTGAGCAGGAGAGGCTGTGTACGTTGGAAGTTTTAGTAGCCTAAACAAGTTCAGAGCCCAGGTGTTTGTGGTTCATTTTAGAGGTTACCAGTGGGCGATGAGGACCAGCAACAGCTTTCAGGGCTGGCACCTTTAGTGTAGGATCAATCGTTGGACGTTCGCAATTTCGGTGTTGAACTTTGGCCAGCTCGAGCAGGAGAGGCTGTGTACGTTGGAAGTTTTAGTAGCCTAAACAAGTTCAGAGCCCAAGTGTTTGTGGTTCGTTTTAGAGGTTACCAGTGGGAGATGAGGATCAACAACAGCATTCAGGGCTGGCACCTTTAGTGTAGGAGCAATCACTGGACGTTCGCAATTTCGGTGTTGAGCTCTGGCCAGATTGAGCAGGAGAGGCTGTGTACGTTGGAAGTTTTAGTAGCCTAAACAAGTTCGGAGCCCAAGTGTTTGTGGTTCGTTTTAGAGGTTACCAGTGGGAGATGAGGACCAGCAACAGCATTCAGGGCTGGCACCTTTAGTGTAGGAGCAATCGCTGGACGTTCGCAATTTCGGTGTTGAGTTCTGGCCAGATTGAGCAGGAGAGGCTGTGTACGTTGGAAGTTTTAGTAGCCTAAACAAGTTCAGAGCCCAAGTGTTTGTGGTTCATTTTAGAGGTTACCAGTGGGCGATGAGGACCAGCAACAGCTTTCAGGGCTGGCACCTTTAGTGTAGGAGCAATCGCTGGACGTTCGCAATTTCGGTGTTGAGCTCTGGCCAGCTCGAGCAGGAGAGGCTGTGTACGTTGGAAGTTTTAGTAGGCTAAACAAGTTCAGAGCCCAAGTGTTTGTGGTTCGTTTTAGAGGTTACCAGTGGGAGATGAGGACCAGCAAGAGCTTTCAGGGCTGGCACCTTTAGTGTAGGAGCAATCGCTGGACGTTCGCAATTTCGGTGTTGAACTTTGGGCAGCTCGATCAGGAGAGGCTGTGTACGTTGGAAGTTTTAGTAGCCTAAACAAGTTCAGAGCCAAAGTGTTTGTGGTTGGTTTTAGAGGTTACCAGTGGGAGATGAGGATCAGCAACAGCATTCAGGGCTGGCACCTTTAGTGTAGGAGCAATCGCTGGACGTTCGCAATTTCGGTGTTGAGCTCTGGCCAGATTGAGCAGGAGAGGCTGTGTACGTTGGAAGTTTTAGTAGCCTAAACAAGTTCGGAGCCCAAGTGTTTGTGGTTCGTTTTAGAGGTTACCAGTGGGAGATGAGGACCAGCAACAGTATTCAGGGCTGGCACCTTTAGTGTAGGAGCAATCGCTGGACGTTCGCAATTTCGGTGTTGAGCTCTGGCCAGATTGAGCAGGAGAGGCTGTGTACGTTGGAAGTTTTAGTAGCCTAAACAAGTTCAGAGCCCAAGTGTTTGTGGTTCGTTTTAGAGGTTACCAGTGGGAGATGAGGACGAGCAACAGCATTCAGGGCTGGCACCTTTAGTGTAGGAGCAATCGCTGGACGTTCGCAATTTCGGTGTTGAGTTCTGGCCAGATTGAGCAGGAGAGGCTGTGTACGTTGGAAGTTTTAGTAGCCTAAACAAGTTCAGAGCCCAAGTGTTTGTGGTTCATTTTAGAGGTTACCAGTGGGCGATGAGGACCAGCAAGAGCTTTCAGGGCTGGCACCTTTAGTGTAGGAGCAATTGCTGGACGTTCGCAATTTCGGTGTTGAACTTTGGGCAGCTCGAGCAGGAGAGGCTGTGTACGTTGGAAGTTTTAGTAGCCTAAACAAGTTCAGAGCCCAAGTGTTTGTGGTTGGTTTTAGAGGTTACCAGTGGGAGATGAGGACCAGCAAGAGCTTTCAGGGCTGGCACCTTTAGTGTAGGAGCAATCGCTGGACGTTCGCAATTTCGGTGTTGAGCTCTGGCCAGCTCGAGCAGGAGAGGTTGTGTACGTTGGAAGTTTTAGTAGCCTAAACAAGTTCAGAGCCCAAGTGTTTGTGGTTGGTTTTCGAGGTTACCAGTGGGAGATGAGGACCAGCAACAGCTTTCAGGGCTGGCACCTTTAGTGTAGGAGCAATCGCTGGACGTTCGCAATTTCGGTGTTGAGCTCTGGCCAGCTCGAGCAGGAGAGGCTGTGTACGTTGGAAGTTTTAGTAGCCTAAACAAGTTCAGAGCCCAAGTGTTTGTGGTTCGTTTTAGAGGTTACCAGTGGGAGATGAGGACCAGCAACAGCATTCAGGGCTGGCACCTTTAGTGTAGGAGCAATCGCTGGACGTTCGCAATTTCGGTGTTGAACTTTGGCCAGCTCGAGCAGGAGAGGCTGTGTACGTTGGAAGTTTTAGTAGCCTAAACAAGTTCAGAGCCCAAGTGTTTGTGGTTCGTTTTCGAGGTTACCAGTGGGAGATGAGGACGAGCAACAGCATTCAGGGCTGGCACCTTTAGTGTAGGAGCAATCGCTGGACGTTCGCAATTTCGGTGTTGAGTTCTGGCCAGATTGAGCAGGAGAGGCTGTGTACGTTGGAAGTTTTAGTAGCCTAAACAAGTTCAGAGCCCAAGTGTTTGTGGTTCGTTTTAGAGGTTACCAGTGGGAGATGAGGACGAGCAACAGCATTCAGGGCTGGCACCTTTAGTGTAGGAGCAATCGCTGGACGTTCGCAATTTCGGTGTTGAGTTCTGGCCAGATTGAGCAGGAGAGGCTGTGTACGTTGGAAGTTTTAGTAGCCTAAACAAGTTCAGAGCCCAAGTGTTTGTGGTTCGTTTTAGAGGTTACCAGTGGGAGATGAGGACCAGCAAGAGCTTTCAGGGCTGGCACCTTTAGTGTAGGAGCAATCGCTGGACGTTCGCAATTTCGGTGTTGAGCTCTGGCCAGCTCGAGCAGGAGAGGCTGTGTACGTTGGAAGTTTTAGTAGCCTAAACAAGTTCAGAGCCCAAGTGTTTGTGGTTGGTTTTCGAGGTTACCAGTGGGAGATGAGGACCAGCAACAGCTTTCAGGGCTGGCACCTTTAGTGTAGGAGCAATCGCTGGACGTTCGCAATTTCGGTGTTGAGCTCTGGCCAGCTCGAGCAGGAGAGGCTGTGTACGTTGGAAGTTTTAGTAGCCTAAACAAGTTCAGAGCCCAAGTGTTTGTGGTTGGTTTTAGAGGTTACCAGTGGGAGATGAGGACCAGCAACAGCATTCAGGGCTGGCACCTTTAGTGTAGGAGCAATCGCTGGACGTTCGCAATTTCGGTGTTGAACTTTGGGCAGCTCGAGCAGGAGAGGCTGTGTACGTTGGAAGTTTTAGTAGCCTAAACAAGTTCAGAGCCCAAGTGTTTGTGGTTCGTTTTAGAGGTTACCAGTGGGAGATGAGGACCAGCAACAGCATTCAGGGCTGGCACCTTTAGTGTAGGAGCAATCGCTGGATGTTCACAATTTCGGTGTTGAGCTCTGTCCAGCTCGAGCAGGAGAGGCTGTGTACGTTGGAAGTTTTAGTAGCCTAAACAAGTTCAGAGCCCAAGTGTTTGTGGTTCGTTTTAGAGGTTACCAGTGGGAGATGAGGACCAGCAACAGCATTCAGGGCTGGCACCTTTAGTGTAGGAGCAATCGCTGGACGTTCGCAATTTCGGTGTTGAGCTCTGGCCAGCTTGAGCAGGAGAGGCTGTGTACGTTGGAAGTTTTAGTAGCCTAAACAAGTTCAGAGCCCAAGTGTTTGTGGTTTGTTTTAGAGGTTACCAGTGGGAGATGAGGACGAGCAACAGCATTCAGGGCTGGCACCTTTAGTGTAGGAGCAATCGCTGGACGTTCGCAATTTTGGTGTTGAGTTCTGGCCAGATTGAGCAGGAGAGGCTGTGTACGTTGGAAGTTTTAGTAGCCTAAACAAGTTCAGAGCCCCGGTGTTTGTGGTTAATTTAGAGGTTACCAGTGGGCGATGAGGACCAGCAAGAGCTTTCAGGGCTGGCACCTTTAGTGTAGGAGCAATCGCTGGACGTTCGCAATTTCGGTGTTGAGCTCTGGCCAGATTGAGCAGGAGAGGCTGTGTACGTTGGAAGTTTTAGTAGCCTAAACAAGTTCAGAGCCCAAGTGTTTGTGGTTCGTTTTAGAGGTTACCAGTGGGAGATGAGGATCAACAACAGCATTCAGGGCTGGCACCTTTAGTGTAGGAGCAATCGCTGGACGTTCGCAATTTTGGTGTTGAGCTCTGGCCAGATTGAGCAGGAGAGGCTGTGTACGTTGGAAGTTTTAGTAGCCTAAACAAGTTCGGAGCCCAAGTGTTTGTGGATCGTTTTAGAGATTACCAGTGGGAGATGAGGACCAGCAACAGCATTCAGGGCTGGCACCTTTAGTGTAGGAGCAATCGCTGGACGTTCGCAATTTCGGTGTTGAGCTCTGGCCAGATTGAGCAGGAGAGGCTGTGTACGTTGGAAGTTTTAGTAGCCGAAACAAGTTCAGAGCCCAAGTGTTTGTGGTTCGTTTTAGAGGTTACCAGTGGGAGATGAGGACGAGCAACAGCATTCAGGGCTGGCACCTTTAGTGTAGGAGCAACCGCTGGACGTTCGCAATTTCGGTGTTGAGCTCTGGCCAGATTGAGCAGGAGAGGCTGTGTACGTTGGAAGTTTTAGTAGCCGAAACAAGTTCAGAGCCCAAGTGTTTGTGGTTCATTTTAGAGGTTACCAGTGGGCGATGAGGACCAGCAACAGCTTTCAGGGCTGGCACCTTTAATGTAGGAGCAATCGCTGGACGTTCGCAATTTCGGTGTTGAGCTCTGGCCAGCTCGAGCAGGAGAGGCTGTGTACGTTGGAAGTTTTAGTAGCCTAAACAAGTTCGGAGCCCAAGTGTTTGTTGTTCGTTTTAGAGGTTACCAGTGGGAGATGAGGACCAGCAAGAGCTTTCAGGGCTGGCACTTTTAGTGTAGGAGCAATCGCTGGACGTTCGCAATTTCGGTGTTGAACTTTGGCCAGCTCGAGCAGGAGAGGCTGTGTACGTTGGAAGTTTTAGTAGCCTAAACAAGTTCAGAGCCCAAGTGTTTGTGGTTGGTTTTAGAGGTTACCAGTGGGAGATGAGGATCAGCAACAGCATTCAGGGCTGGCACCTTTAGTGTAGGAGCAATCGCTGGACGTTCGCAATTTCGGTGTTGAACTTTGGCCAGCTCGAGCAGGAGAGGCTGTGTACGTTGGAAGTTTTAGTAGCCTAAACAAGTTCAGAGCCCAAGTGTTTGTGGTTGGTTTTAGAGGTTACCAGTGGGAGATGAGGACCAGCAACAGCTTTCAGGGCTGGCACCTTTAGTGTAGGAGCAATCGCTGGACGTTCGCAATTTTGGTGTTGAGTTCTGGCCAGATTGAGCAGGAGAGGCTGTGTACGTTGGAAGTTTTAGTAGCCTAAACAAGTTCAGAGCCCAGGTGTTTGTGGTTCATTTTAGAGGTTACCAGTGGGCGATGAGGACCAGCAACAGCTTTCAGGGCTGGCACCTTTAGTGTAGGATCAATCGTTGGACGTTCGCAATTTCGGTGTTGAACTTTGGCCAGCTCGAGCAGGAGAGGCTGTGTACGTTGGAAGTTTTAGTAGCCTAAACAAGTTCAGAGCCAAAGTGTTTGTGGTTGGTTTTAGAGGTTACCAGTGGGAGATGAGGATCAGCAACAGCATTCAGGGCTGGCACCTTTAGTGTAGGAGCAATCGCTGGACGTTCGCAATTTCGGTGTTGAGCTCTGGCCAGATTGAGCAGGAGAGGCTGTGTACGTTGGAAGTTTTAGTAGCCTAAACAAGTTCAGAGCCCAAGTGTTTGTGGTTCGTTTTAGAGGTTACCAGTGGGAGATGAGGACCAGCAACAGTATTCAGGGCTGGCACCTTTAGTGTAGGAGCAATCGCTGGACGTTCGCAATTTCGGTGTTGAGCTCTGGCCAGATTGAGCAGGAGAGGCTGTGTACGTTGGAAGTTTTAGTAGCCTAAACAAGTTCAGAGCCCAAGTGTTTGTGGTTCGTTTTAGAGGTTACCAGTGGGAGATGAGGACGAGCAACAGCATTCAGGGCTGGCACCTTTAGTGTAGGAGCAATCGCTGGACGTTCGCAATTTCGGTGTTGAGTTCTGGCCAGATTGAGCAGGAGAGGCTGTGTACGTTGGAAGTTTTAGTAGCCTAAACAAGTTCAGAGCCCAAGTGTTTGTGGTTCATTTTAGAGGTTACCAGTGGGCGATGAGGACCAGCAAGAGCTTTCAGGGCTGGCACCTTTAGTGTAGGAGCAATTGCTGGACGTTCGCAATTTCGGTGTTGAACTTTGGGCAGCTCGAGCAGGAGAGGCTGTGTACGTTGGAAGTTTTAGTAGCCTAAACAAGTTCAGAGCCCAAGTGTTTGTGGTTGGTTTTAGAGGTTACCAGTGGGAGATGAGGACCAGCAAGAGCTTTCAGGGCTGGCACCTTTAGTGTAGGAGCAATCGCTGGACGTTCGCAATTTCGGTGTTGAGCTCTGGCCAGCTCGAGCAGGAGAGGTTGTGTACGTTGGAAGTTTTAGTAGCCTAAACAAGTTCAGAGCCCAAGTGTTTGTGGTTGGTTTTCGAGGTTACCAGTGGGAGATGAGGACCAGCAACAGCTTTCAGGGCTGGCACCTTTAGTGTAGGAGCAATCGCTGGACGTTCGCAATTTCGGTGTTGAGCTCTGGCCAGCTCGAGCAGGAGAGGCTGTGTACGTTGGAAGTTTTAGTAGCCTAAACAAGTTCAGAGCCCAAGTGTTTGTGGTTCGTTTTAGAGGTTACCAGTGGGAGATGAGGACCAGCAACAGCATTCAGGGCTGGCACCTTTAGTGTAGGAGCAATCGCTGGACGTTCGCAATTTCGGTGTTGAACTTGGGCCAGCTCGAGCAGGAGAGGCTGTGTACGTTGGAAGTTTTAGTAGCCTAAACAAGTTCAGAGCCCAAGTGTTTGTGGTTCGTTTTCGAGGTTACCAGTGGGAGATGAGGACGAGCAACAGCATTCAGGGCTGGCACCTTTAGTGTAGGAGCAATCGCTGGACGTTCGCAATTTCGGTGTTGAGTTCTGGCCAGATTGAGCAGGAGAGGCTGTGTACGTTGGAAGTTTTAGTAGCCTAAACAAGTTCAGAGCCCAAGTGTTTGTGGTTCGTTTTAGAGGTTACCAGTGGGAGATGAGGACGAGCAACAGCATTCAGGGCTGGCACCTTTAGTGTAGGAGCAATCGCTGGACGTTCGCAATTTCGGTGTTGAGTTCTGGCCAGATTGAGCAGGAGAGGCTGTGTACGTTGGAAGTTTTAGTAGCCTAAACAAGTTCAGAGCCCAAGTGTTTGTGGTTCGTTTTAGAGGTTACCAGTGGGAGATGAGGACCAGCAAGAGCTTTCAGGGCTGGCACCTTTAGTGTAGGAGCAATCGCTGGACGTTCGCAATTTCGGTGTTGAGCTCTGGCCAGCTCGAGCAGGAGAGGCTGTGTACGTTGGAAGTTTTAGTAGCCTAAACAAGTTCAGAGCCCAAGTGTTTGTGGTTGGTTTTCGAGGTTACCAGTGGGAGATGAGGACCAGCAACAGCTTTCAGGGCTGGCACCTTTAGTGTAGGAGCAATCGCTGGACGTTCGCAATTTCGGTGTTGAGCTCTGGCCAGCTCGAGCAGGAGAGGCTGTGTACGTTGGAAGTTTTAGTAGCCTAAACAAGTTCAGAGCCCAAGTGTTTGTGGTTGGTTTTAGAGGTTACCAGTGGGAGATGAGGACCAGCAACAGCATTCAGGGCTGGCACCTTTAGTGTAGGAGCAATCGCTGGACGTTCGCAATTTCGGTGTTGAACTTTGGGCAGCTCGAGCAGGAGAGGCTGTGTACGTTGGAAGTTTTAGTAGCCTAAACAAGTTCAGAGCCCAAGTGTTTGTGGTTCGTTTTAGAGGTTACCAGTGGGAGATGAGGACCAGCAACAGCATTCAGGGCTGGCACCTTTAGTGTAGGAGCAATCGCTGGATGTTCACAATTTCGGTGTTGAGCTCTGGCCAGCTCGAGCAGGAGAGGCTGTGTACGTTGGAAGTTTTAGTAGCCTAAACAAGTTCAGAGCCCAAGTGTTTGTGGTTCGTTTTAGAGGTTACCAGTGGGAGATGAGGACCAGCAACAGCATTCAGGGCTGGCACCTTTAGTGTAGGAGCAATCGCTGGACGTTCGCAATTTCGGTGTTGAGCTCTGGCCAGCTTGAGCAGGAGAGGCTGTGTACGTTGGAAGTTTTAGTAGCCTAAACAAGTTCAGAGCCCAAGTGTTTGTGGTTTGTTTTAGAGGTTACCAGTGGGAGATGAGGACGAGCAACAGCATTCAGGGCTGGCACCTTTAGTGTAGGAGCAATCGCTGGACGTTCGCAATTTTGGTGTTGAGTTCTGGCCAGATTGAGCAGGAGAGGCTGTGTACGTTGGAAGTTTTAGTAGCCTAAACAAGTTCAGAGCCCCGGTGTTTGTGGTTAATTTAGAGGTTACCAGTGGGCGATGAGGACCAGCAAGAGCTTTCAGGGCTGGCACCTTTAGTGTAGGAGCAATCGCTGGACGTTCGCAATTTCGGTGTTGAGCTCTGGCCAGATTGAGCAGGAGAGGCTGTGTACGTTGGAAGTTTTAGTAGCCTAAACAAGTTCAGAGCCCAAGTGTTTGTGGTTCGTTTTAGAGGTTACCAGTGGGAGATGAGGATCAACAACAGCATTCAGGGCTGGCACCTTTAGTGTAGGAGCAATCGCTGGACGTTCGCAATTTTGGTGTTGAGCTCTGGCCAGATTGAGCAGGAGAGGCTGTGTACGTTGGAAGTTTTAGTAGCCTAAACAAGTTCGGAGCCCAAGTGTTTGTGGATCGTTTTAGAGATTACCAGTGGGAGATGAGGACCAGCAACAGCATTCAGGGCTGGCACCTTTAGTGTAGGAGCAATCGCTGGACGTTCGCAATTTCGGTGTTGAGCTCTGGCCAGATTGAGCAGGAGAGGCTGTGTACGTTGGAAGTTTTAGTAGCCGAAACAAGTTCAGAGCCCAAGTGTTTGTGGTTCGTTTTAGAGGTTACCAGTGGGAGATGAGGACGAGCAACAGCATTCAGGGCTGGCACCTTTAGTGTAGGAGCAACCGCTGGACGTTCGCAATTTCGGTGTTGAGCTCTGGCCAGATTGAGCAGGAGAGGCTGTGTACGTTGGAAGTTTTAGTAGCCGAAACAAGTTCAGAGCCCAAGTGTTTGTGGTTCATTTTAGAGGTTACCAGTGGGCGATGAGGACCAGCAACAGCTTTCAGGGCTGGCACCTTTAATGTAGGAGCAATCGCTGGACGTTCGCAATTTCGGTGTTGAGCTCTGGCCAGCTCGAGCAGGAGAGGCTGTGTACGTTGGAAGTTTTAGTAGCCTAAACAAGTTCAGAGCCCAAGTGTTTGTTGTTCGTTTTAGAGGTTACCAGTGGGAGATGAGGACCAGCAAGAGCTTTCAGGGCTGGCACTTTTAGTGTAGGAGCAATCGCTGGACGTTCGCAATTTCGGTGTTGAACTTTGGCCAGCTCGAGCAGGAGAGGCTGTGTACGTTGGAAGTTTTAGTAGCCTAAACAAGTTCAGAGCCCAAGTGTTTGTGGTTGGTTTTAGAGGTTACCAGTGGGAGATGAGGATCAGCAACAGCATTCAGGGCTGGCACCTTTAGTGTAGGAGCAATCGCTGGACGTTCGCAATTTCGGTGTTGAACTTTGGCCAGCTCGAGCAGGAGAGGCTGTGTACGTTGGAAGTTTTAGTAGCCTAAACAAGTTCAGAGCCCAAGTGTTTGTGGTTGGTTTTAGAGGTTACCAGTGGGAGATGAGGACCAGCAACAGCTTTCAGGGCTGGCACCTTTAGTGTAGGAGCAATCGCTGGACGTTCGCAATTTTGGTGTTGAGTTCTGGCCAGATTGAGCAGGAGAGGCTGTGTACGTTGGAAGTTTTAGTAGCCTAAACAAGTTCAGAGCCCAGGTGTTTGTGGTTCATTTTAGAGGTTACCAGTGGGCGATGAGGACCAGCAACAGCTTTCAGGGCTGGCACCTTTAGTGTAGGATCAATCGTTGGACGTTCGCAATTCGTTCGGTGTTGAACTTTGGCCAGCTCGAGCAGGAGGGGCTGTGTACGTTGGAAGTTTTAGTAGCCTAAACAAGTTCAGAGCCCAAGTGTTTGTGGTTCGTTTTAGAGGTTACCAGTGGGAGATGGAGGATCAAACAACAGCATTCAGGGCTGGCACCTTTAGTGTAGGAGCAATCACTGGACGTTCGCATTTCGGTGTTGAGCTCTGGCCAGATTGAGCAGGAGAGGCTGTGTACGTTGGAAGTTTTAGTAGCCTAAACAAGTTCGGAGCCCAAGTGTTTGTGGTTCGTTTTAGAGGTTACCAGTGGGAGATGAGGACCAGCAACAGCATTCAGGGCTGGCACCTTTAGTGTAGGAGCAATCGCTGGACGTTCGCAATTTCGGTGTTGAGTTCTGGCCAGATTGAGCAGGAGAGGCTGTGTACGTTGGAAGTTTTAGTAGCCTAAACAAGTTCAGAGCCCAGGTGTTTGTGGTTCATTTTAGAGGTTACCAGTGGGCGATGAGGACCAGCAACAGCTTTCAGGGCTGGCACCTTTAGTGTAGGAGCAATCGCTGGACGTTCGCAATTTCGGTGTTGAGCTCTGGCCAGCTCGAGCAGGAGAGGCTGTGTACGTTGGAAGTTTTAGTAGGCTAAACAAGTTCAGAGCCCAAGTGTTTGTGGTTGGTTTTAGAGGTTACCAGTGGGAGATGAGGACCAGCAAGAGCTTTCAGGGCTGGCACCTTTAGTGTAGGAGCAATCGCTGGACGTTCGCAATTTCGGTGTTGAACTTTGGGCAGCTCGATCAGGAGAGGCTGTGTACGTTGGAAGTTTTAGTAGCCTAAACAAGTTCAGAGCCCAAGTGTTTGTGGTTGGTTTTAGAGGTTACCAGTGGGAGATGAGGATCAGCAACAGCATTCAGGGCTGGCACCTTTAGTGTAGGAGCAATCGCTGGACGTTCGCAATTTCGGTGTTGAACTTTGGCCAGCTCGAGCAGGAGAGGCTGCGTACGTTGGAAGTTTTAGTAGCCTAAACAAGTTCAGAGCCCAAGTGTTTGTGGTTCGTTTAGAGGTTACCAGTGGGAGATGAGGACCAGCAAGAGCTTTCAGGGCTGGCACCTTTAGTGTAGGAGCAATCGCTGGACGTTCGCAATTTCGGTGTTGAGCTCTGGCCAGATTGAGCAGGAGAGGCTGTGTACGTTGAAGTTTTAGTAGCCTAAACAAGTTCGGAGCCCAAGTGTTTGTGGTTGGTTTTTAGAGGTTACCAGTGGGAGATGAGGACCAGCAACAGTATTCAGGGCTGGCACCTTTAGTGTAGGAGCAATCGCTGGACGTTCGCAATTTCGGTGTTGAGCTCTGGCCAGATTGAGCAGGAGAGGCTGTGTACGTTGGAAGTTTTAGTAGCCTAAACAAGTTCAGAGCCCAAGTGTTTGTGGTTCGTTTTAGAGGTTACCAGTGGGAGATGAGGACGAGCAACAGCATTCAGGGCTGGCACCTTTAGTGTAGGAGCAATCGCTGGACGTTCGCAATTTCGGTGTTGAACTTTGGGCAGCTCGAGCAGGAGAGGCTGTGTACGTTGGGAAGTTTTAGTAGCCTAAACAAGTTCAGAGCCCAAGTGTTTGTGGTTGGTTTTAGAGGTTACCAGTGGGAGATGAGGACCAGCAAGAGCTTTCAGGGCTGGCACCTTTAGTGTAGGAGCAATCGCTGGACGTTCGCAATTTCGGTGTTGAGCTCTGGCCAGATTGAGCAGGAGAGGCTGTGTACGTTGGAAGTTTTAGTAGCCTAAACAAGTTCAGAGCCCAAGTGTTTGTGGTTCGTTTTAGAGGTTACCAGTGGGAGATGAGGATCAACAACAGCATTCAGGGCTGGCACCTTTAGTGTAGGAGCAATCGCTGGACGTTCGCAATTTTGGTGTTGAGCTCTGGCCAGATTGAGCAGGAGAGGCTGTGTACGTTGGAAGTTTTAGTAGCCTAAACAAGTTCGGAGCCCAAGTGTTTGTGGATCGTTTTAGAGATTACCAGTGGGAGATGAGGACCAGCAACAGCATTCAGGGCTGGCACCTTTAGTGTAGGAGCAATCGCTGGACGTTCGCAATTTCGGTGTTGAGCTCTGGCCAGATTGAGCAGGAGAGGCTGTGTACGTTGGAAGTTTTAGTAGCCGAAACAAGTTCAGAGCCCAAGTGTTTGTGGTTCGTTTTAGAGGTTACCAGTGGGAGATGAGGACGAGCAACAGCATTCAGGGCTGGCACCTTTAGTGTAGGAGCAACCGCTGGACGTTCGCAATTTCGGTGTTGAGCTCTGGCCAGATTGAGCAGGAGAGGCTGTGTACGTTGGAAGTTTTAGTAGCCGAAACAAGTTCAGAGCCCAAGTGTTTGTGGTTCATTTTAGAGGTTACCAGTGGGCGATGAGGACCAGCAACAGCTTTCAGGGCTGGCACCTTTAATGTAGGAGCAATCGCTGGACGTTCGCAATTTCGGTGTTGAGCTCTGCCAGCTCGAGCAGGAGAGGCTGTGTACGTTGGAAGTTTTAGTAGCCTAAACAAGTTCGGAGCCCAAGTGTTTGTTGTTCGTTTTAGAGGTTACCAGTGGGAGATGAGGACCAGCAAGAGCTTTCAGGGCTGGCACTTTTAGTGTAGGAGCAATCGCTGGACGTTCGCAATTTCGGTGTTGAACTTTGGCCAGCTCGAGCAGGAGAGGCTGTGTACGTTGGAAGTTTTAGTAGCCTAAACAAGTTCAGAGCCCAAGTGTTTGTGGTTGGTTTTAGAGGTTACCAGTGGGAGATGAGGATCAGCAACAGCATTCAGGGCTGGCACCTTTAGTGTAGGAGCAATCGCTGGACGTTCGCAATTTCGGTGTTGAACTTTGGCCAGCTCGAGCAGGAGAGGCTGTGTACGTTGGAAGTTTTAGTAGCCTAAACAAGTTCAGAGCCCAAGTGTTTGTGGTTGGTTTTAGAGGTTACCAGTGGGAGATGAGGACCAGCAACAGCTTTCAGGGCTGGCACCTTTAGTGTAGGAGCAATCGCTGGACGTTCGCAATTTTGGTGTTGAGTTCTGGCCAGATTGAGCAGGAGAGGCTGTGTACGTTGGAAGTTTTAGTAGCCTAAACAAGTTCAGAGCCCAGGTGTTTGTGGTTCATTTTAGAGGTTACCAGTGGGCGATGAGGACCAGCAACAGCTTTCAGGGCTGGCACCTTTAGTGTAGGATCAATCGTTGGACGTTCGCAATTTCGGTGTTGAACTTTGGCCAGCTCGAGCAGGAGAGGCTGTGTACGTTGGAAGTTTTAGTAGCCTAAACAAGTTCAGAGCCCAAGTGTTTGTGGTTCGTTTTAGAGGTTACCAGTGGGAGATGAGGATCAACAACAGCATTCAGGGCTGGCACCTTTAGTGTAGGAGCAATCACTGGACGTTCGCAATTTCGGTGTTGAGCTCTGGCCAGATTGAGCAGGAGAGGCTGTGTACGTTGGAAGTTTTAGTAGCCTAAACAAGTTCGGAGCCCAAGTGTTTGTGGTTCGTTTTAGAGGTTACCAGTGGGAGATGAGGACCAGCAACAGCATTCAGGGCTGGCACCTTTAGTGTAGGAGCAATCGCTGGACGTTCGCAATTTCGGTGTTGAGTTCTGGCCAGATTGAGCAGGAGAGGCTGTGTACGTTGGAAGTTTTAGTAGCCTAAACAAGTTCAGAGCCCAGGTGTTTGTGGTTCATTTTAGAGGTTACCAGTGGGCGATGAGGACCAGCAACAGCTTTCAGGGCTGGCACCTTTAGTGTAGGAGCAATCGCTGGACGTTCGCAATTTCGGTGTTGAGCTCTGGCCAGCTCGAGCAGGAGAGGCTGTGTACGTTGGAAGTTTTAGTAGGCTAAACAAGTTCAGAGCCCAAGTGTTTGTGGTTGGTTTTAGAGGTTACCAGTGGGAGATGAGGACCAGCAAGAGCTTTCAGGGCTGGCACCTTTAGTGTAGGAGCAATCGCTGGACGTTCGCAATTTCGGTGTTGAACTTTGGGCAGCTCGATCAGGAGAGGCTGTGTACGTTGGAAGTTTTAGTAGCCTAAACAAGTTCAGAGCCCAAGTGTTTGTGGTTGGTTTTAGAGGTTACCAGTGGGAGATGAGGATCAGCAACAGCATTCAGGGCTGGCACCTTTAGTGTAGGAGCAATCGCTGGACGTTCGCAATTTCGGTGTTGAACTTTGGCCAGCTCGAGCAGGAGAGGCTGCGTACGTTGGAAGTTTTAGTAGCCTAAACAAGTTCAGAGCCCAAGTGTTTGTGGTTCGTTTTAGAGGTTACCAGTGGGAGATGAGGACCAGCAAGAGCTTTCAGGGCTGGCACCTTTAGTGTAGGAGCAATCGCTGGACGTTCGCAATTTCGGTGTTGAGCTCTGGCCAGATTGAGCAGGAGAGGCTGTGTACGTTGGAAGTTTTAGTAGCCTAAACAAGTTCGGAGCCCAAGTGTTTGTGGTTGGTTTTAGAGGTTACCAGTGGGAGATGAGGACCAGCAACAGTATTCAGGGCTGGCACCTTTAGTGTAGGAGCAATCGCTGGACGTTCGCAATTTCGGTGTTGAGCTCTGGCCAGATTGAGCAGGAGAGGCTGTGTACGTTGGAAGTTTTAGTAGCCTAAACAAGTTCAGAGCCCAAGTGTTTGTGGTTCGTTTTAGAGGTTACCAGTGGGAGATGAGGACGAGCAACAGCATTCAGGGCTGGCACCTTTAGTGTAGGAGCAATCGCTGGACGTTCGCAATTTCGGTGTTGAACTTTGGGCAGCTCGAGCAGGAGAGGCTGTGTACGTTGGAAGTTTTAGTAGCCTAAACAAGTTCAGAGCCCAAGTGTTTGTGGTTGGTTTTAGAGGTTACCAGTGGGAGATGAGGACCAGCAAGAGCTTTCAGGGCTGGCACCTTTAGTGTAGGAGCAATCGCTGGACGTTCGCAATTTCGGTGTTGAGCTCTGGCCAGATTGAGCAGGAGAGGTTGTGTACGTTGGAAGTTTTAGTAGCCTAAACAAGTTCAGAGCCCAAGTGTTTGTGGTTGGTTTTCGAGGTTACCAGTGGGAGATGAGGACCAGCAAGAGCTTTCAGGGCTGGCACCTTTAGTGTAGGAGCAATCGCTGGACGTTCGCAATTTCGGTGTTGAGCTCTGGCCAGCTCGAGCAGGAGAGGCTGTGTACGTTGGAAGTTTTAGTAGCCTAAACAAGTTCAGAGCCCAAGTGTTTGTGGTTCGTTTTAGAGGTTACCAGTGGGAGATGAGGACCAGCAACAGCATTCAGGGCTGGCACCTTTAGTGTAGGAGCAATCGCTGGACGTTCGCAATTTCGGTGTTGAACTTTGGCCAGCTCGAGCAGGAGAGGCTGTGTACGTTGGAAGTTTTAGTAGCCTAAGCAAGTTCAGAGCCCAAGTGTTTGTGGTTCGTTTTCGAGGTTACCAGTGGGAGATGAGGACCAGCAACAGCATTCAGGGCTGGCACCTTTAGTGTAGGAGCAATCGCTGGATGTTCACAATTTCGGTGTTGAGCTCTGGCCAGCTCGAGCAGGAGAGGCTGTGTACGTTGGAAGTTTTAGTAGCCTAAACAAGTTCAGAGCCCAAGTGTTTGTGGTTGGTTTTAGAGGTTACCAGTGGGAGATGAGGACCAGCAACAGCATTCAGGGCTGGCACCTTTAGTGTAGGAGCAATCGCTGGACGTTCACAATTTCGGTGTTGAGCTCTGGCCAGCTCGAGCAGGAGAGGCTGTGTACGTTGGAAGTTTTAGTAGCCTAAACAAGTTCAGAGCCCAAGTGTTTGTGGTTGGTTTTAGAGGTTACCAGTGGGAGATGAGGACGAGCAACAGCAGTCAGGGCTGGCACCTTTAGTGTAGGAGCAATCGCTGGACGTTCGCAATTTCGGTGTTGAGTTCTGGCCAGATTGAGCAGGAGAGGCTGTGTACGTTGGAAGTTTTAGTAGCCTAAACAAGTTCAGAGCCCAGGTGTTTGTGGTTCATTTTAGAGGTTACCAGTGGGCGATGAGGACCAGCAACAGCTTTCAGGGCTGGCACCTTTAGTGTAGGATCAATCGTTGGACGTTCGCAATTTCGGTGTTGAACTTTGGCCAGCTCGAGCAGGAGAGGCTGTGTACGTTGGAAGTTTTAGTAGGCTAAACAAGTTCAGAGCCCAAGTGTTTGTGGTTGGTTTTAGAGGTTACCAGTGGGAGATGAGGACCAGCAAGAGCTTTCAGGGCTGGCACCTTTAGTGTAGGAGCAATCGCTGGACGTTCGCAATTTCGGTGTTGAACTTTGGGCAGCTCGATCAGGAGAGGCTGTGTACGTTGGAAGTTTTAGTAGCCTAAACAAGTTCAGAGCCCAAGTGTTTGTGGTTGGTTTTAGAGGTTACCAGTGGGAGATGAGGATCAGCAACAGCATTCAGGGCTGGCACCTTTAGTGTAGGAGCAATCGCTGGACGTTCGCAATTTCGGTGTTGAACTTTGGCCAGCTCGAGCAGGAGAGGCTGCGTACGTTGGAAGTTTTAGTAGCCTAAACAAGTTCAGAGCCCAAGTGTTTGTGGTTCGTTTTAGAGGTTACCAGTGGGAGATGAGGACCAGCAAGAGCTTTCAGGGCTGGCACCTTTAGTGTAGGAGCAATCGCTGGACGTTCGCAATTTCGGTGTTGAACTCTGGCCAGATTGAGCAGGAGAGGCTGTGTACGTTGGAAGTTTTAGTAGCCTAAACAAGTTCGGAGCCCAAGTGTTTGTGGTTCGTTTTAGAGGTTACCAGTGGGAGATGAGGACCAGCAACAGTATTCAGGGCTGGCACCTTTAGTGTAGGAGCAATCGCTGGACGTTCGCAATTTCGGTGTTGAGCTCTGGCCAGATTGAGCAGGAGAGGCTGTGTACGTTGGAAGTTTTAGTAGCCTAAACAAGTTCAGAGCCCAAGTGTTTGTGGTTCGTTTTAGAGGTTACCAGTGGGAGATGAGGACGAGCAACAGCATTCAGGGCTGGCACCTTTAGTGTAGGAGCAATCGCTGGACGTTCGCAATTTCGGTGTTGAGTTCTGGCCAGTTTGAGCAGGAGAGGCTGTGTACGTTGGAAGTTTTAGTAGCCTAAACAAGTTCAGAGCCCAAGTGTTTGTGGTTCATTTTAGAGGTTACCAGTGGGCGATGAGGACCAGCAAGAGCTTTCAGGGCTGGCACCTTTAGTGTAGGAGCAATTGCTGGACGTTCGCAATTTCGGTGTTGAACTTTGGGCAGCTCGAGCAGGAGAGGCTGTGTACGTTGGAAGTTTTAGTAGCCTAAACAAGTTCAGAGCCCAAGTGTTTGTGGTTGGTTTTAGAGGTTACCAGTGGGAGATGAGGACCAGCAAGAGCTTTCAGGGCTGGCACCTTTAGTGTAGGAGCAATCGCTGGACGTTCGCAATTTCGGTGTTGAGCTCTGGCCAGCTCGAGCAGGAGAGGTTGTGTACGTTGGAAGTTTTAGTAGCCTACACAAGTTCAGAGCCCAAGTGTTTGTGGTTGGTTTTCGAGGTTACCAGTGGGAGATGAGGACCAGCAACAGCTTTCAGGGCTGGCACCTTTAGTGTAGGAGCAATCGCTGGACGTTCGCAATTTCGGTGTTGAGCTCTGGCCAGCTCGAGCAGGAGAGGCTGTGTACGTTGGAAGTTTTAGTAGCCTAAACAAGTTCAGAGCCCAAGTGTTTGTGGTTCGTTTTAGAGGTTACCAGTGGGAGATGAGGACCAGCAACAGCATTCAGGGCTGGCACCTTTAGTGTAGGAGCAATCGCTGGACGTTCGCAATTTCGGTGTTGAACTTTGGCCAGCTCGAGCAGGAGAGGCTGTGTACGTTGGAAGTTTTAGTAGCCTAAACAAGTTCAGAGCCCAAGTGTTTGTGGTTCGTTTTAGAGGTTACCAGTGGGAGATGAGGACCAGCAACAGCATTCAGGGCTGGCACCTTTAGTGTAGGAGCAATCGCTGGACGTTCGCAATTTCGGTGTTGAACTTTGGCCAGCTCGAGCAGGAGAGGCTGTGTACGTTGGAAGTTTTAGTAGCCTAAGCAAGTTCAGAGCCCAAGTGTTTGTGGTTCGTTTTCGAGGTTACCAGTGGGAGATGAGGACCAGCAACAGCATTCAGGGCTGGCACCTTTAGTGTAGGAGCAATCGCTGGATGTTCACAATTTCGGTGTTGAGCTCTGGCCAGCTCGAGCAGGAGAGGCTGTGTACGTTGGAAGTTTTAGTAGCCTAAGCAAGTTCAGAGCCCAAGTGTTTGTGGTTCGTTTTCGAGGTTACCAGTGGGAGATGAGGACCAGCAACAGCATTCAGGGCTGGCACCTTTAGTGTAGGAGCAATCGCTGGATGTTCACAATTTCGGTGTTGAGCTCTGGCCAGCTCGAGCAGGAGAGGCTGTGTACGTTGGAAGTTTTAGTAGCCTAAACAAGTTCAGAGCCCAAGTGTTTGTGGTTGGTTTTAGAGGTTACCAGCGGGAGATGAGGACCAGCAACAGCATTCAGGGCTGGCACCTTTAGTGTAGGAGCAATCGCTGGACGTTCACAATTTCGGTGTTGAGCTCTGGCCAGCTCGAGCAGGAGAGGCTGTGTACGTTGGAAGTTTTAGTAGCCTAAACAAGTTCAGAGCCCAAGTGTTTGTGGTTGGTTTTAGAGGTTACCAGTGGGAGATGAGGACGAGCAACAGCAGTCAGGGCTGGCACCTTTAGTGCAGGAGCAATCGCTGGACGTTCGCAATTTCGGTGTTGAGTTCTGGCCAGATTGAGCAGGAGAGGCTGTGTACGTTGGAAGTTTTAGTAGCCTAAACAAGTTCAGAGCCCAGGTGTTTGTGGTTCATTTTAGAGGTTACCAGTGGGCGATGAGGACCAGCAACAGCTTTCAGGGCTGGCACCTTTAGTGTAGGATCAATCGTTGGACGTTCGCAATTTCGGTGTTGAACTTTGGCCAGCTCGAGCAGGGGAGGCTGTGTACGTTGGAAGTTTTAGTAGGCTAAACAAGTTCAGAGCCCAAGTGTTTGTGGTTGGTTTTAGAGGTTACCAGTGGGAGATGAGGACCAGCAAGAGCTTTCAGGGCTGGCACCTTTAGTGTAGGAGCAATCGCTGGACGTTCGCAATTTCGGTGTTGAACTTTGGGCAGCTCGATCAGGAGAGGCTGTGTACGTTGGAAGTTTTAGTAGCCTAAACAAGTTCAGAGCCCAAGTGTTTGTGGTTGGTTTTAGAGGTTACCAGTGGGAGATGAGGATCAGCAACAGCATTCAGGGCTGGCACCTTTAGTGTAGGAGCAATCGCTGGACGTTCGCAATTTCGGTGTTGAACTTTGGCCAGCTCGAGCAGGAGAGGCTGCGTACGTTGGAAGTTTTAGTAGCCTAAACAAGTTCAGAGCCCAAGTGTTTGTGGTTCGTTTTAGAGGTTACCAGTGGGAGATGAGGACCAGCAAGAGCTTTCAGGGCTGGCACCTTTAGTGTAGGAGCAATCGCTGGACGTTCGCAATTTCGGTGTTGAGCTCTGGCCAGATTGAGCAGGAGAGGCTGTGTACGTTGGAAGTTTTAGTAGCCTAAACAAGTTCGGAGCCCAAGTGTTTGTGGTTCGTTTTAGAGGTTACCAGTGGGAGATGAGGACCAGCAACAGTATTCAGGGCTGGCACCTTTAGTGTAGGAGCAATCGCTGGACGTTCGCAATTTCGGTGTTGAGCTCTGGCCAGATTGAGCAGGAGAGGCTGTGTACGTTGGAAGTTTTAGTAGCCTAAACAAGTTCAGAGCCCAAGTGTTTGTGGTTCGTTTTAGAGGTTACCAGTGGGAGATGAGGACGAGCAACAGCATTCAGGGCTGGCACCTTTAGTGTAGGAGCAATTGCTGGACGTTCGCAATTTCGGTGTTGAGTTCTGGCCAGTTTGAGCAGGAGAGGCTGTGTACGTTGGAAGTTTTAGTAGCCTAAACAAGTTCAGAGCCCAAGTGTTTGTGGTTCATTTTAGAGGTTACCAGTGGGCGATGAGGACCAGCAAGAGCTTTCAGGGCTGGCACCTTTAGTGTAGGAGCAATTGCTGGACGTTCGCAATTTCGGTGTTGAACTTTGGGCAGCTCGAGCAGGAGAGGCTGTGTACGTTGGAAGTTTTAGTAGCCTAAACAAGTTCAGAGCCCAAGTGTTTGTGGTTGGTTTTAGAGGTTACCAGTGGGAGATGAGGACCAGCAAGAGCTTTCAGGGCTGGCACCTTTAGTGTAGGAGCAATCGCTGGACGTTCGCAATTTCGGTGTTGAGCTCTGGCCAGCTCGAGCAGGAGAGGTTGTGTACGTTGGAAGTTTTAGTAGCCTAAACAAGTTCAGAGCCCAAGTGTTTGTGGTTGGTTTTCGAGGTTACCAGTGGGAGATGAGGACCAGCAACAGCTTTCAGGGCTGGCACCTTTAGTGTAGGAGCAATCGCTGGACGTTCGCAATTTCGGTGTTGAGCTCTGGCCAGCTCGAGCAGGAGAGGCTGTGTACGTTGGAAGTTTTAGTAGCCTAAACAAGTTCAGAGCCCAAGTGTTTGTGGTTCGTTTTAGAGGTTACCAGTGGGAGATGAGGACCAGCAACAGCATTCAGGGCTGGCACCTTTAGTGTAGGAGCAATCGCTGGACGTTCGCAATTTCGGTGTTGAACTTTGGCCAGCTCGAGCAGGAGAGGCTGTGTACGTTGGAAGTTTTAGTAGCCTAAACAAGTTCAGAGCCCAAGTGTTTGTGGTTCGTTTTCGAGGTTACCAGTGGGAGATGAGGACCAGCAACAGCATTCAGGGCTGGCACCTTTAGTGTAGGAGCAATCGCTGGATGTTCACAATTTCGGTGTTGAGCTCTGGCCAGCTCGAGCAGGAGAGGCTGTGTACGTTGGAAGTTTTAGTAGCCTAAACAAGTTCAGAGCCCAAGTGTTTGTGGTTGGTTTTAGAGGTTACCAGTGGGAGATGAGGACGAGCAACAGCAGTCAGGGCTGGCACCTTTAGTGTAGGAGCAATCGCTGGACGTTCGCAATTTTGGTGTTGAGTTCTGGCCAGATTGAGCAGGAGAGGCTGTGTACGTTGGAAGTTTTAGTAGCCTAAACAAGTTCAGAGCCCAGGTGTTTGTGGTTCATTTTAGAGGTTACCAGTGGGCGATGAGGACCAGCAACAGCATTCAGGGCTGGCACCTTTAGTGTAGGAGCAATCGCTGGACGTTCGCAATTTCGGTGTTGAGCTCTGGCCAGCTTGAGCAGGAGAGGCTGTGTACGTTGGAAGTTTTAGTAGCCTAAACAAGTTCAGAGCCCAAGTGTTTGTGGTTGGTTTTAGAGGTTACCAGTGGGAGATGAGGACGAGCAACAGCATTCAGGGCTGGCACCTTTAGTGTAGGAGCAATCGCTGGACGTTCGCAATTTTGGTGTTGAGTTCTGGCCAGATTGAGCAGGAGAGGCTGTGTACGTTGGAAGTTTTAGTAGCCTAAACAAGTTCAGATCCCCGGTGTTTGTGGTTAATTTAGAGGTTACCAGTGGGCGATGAGGACCAGCAAGAGCTTTCAGGGCTGGCACCTTTAGTGTAGGAGCAATCGCTGGACGTTCACAATTTCGGTGTTGAACTTTGGGCAGCTCGAGCAGGAGAGGCTGTGTACGTTGGAAGTTTTAGTAGCCTAAACAAGTTCAGAGCCCAAGTGTTTGTGGTTCGTTTTAGAGGTTACCAGTCGGAGATGAGGATCAACAACAGCATTCAGGGCTGGCACCTTTAGTGTAGGAGCAATCGCTGGACGTTCGCAATTTTGGTGTTGAGCTCTGGCCAGATTGAGCAGGAGAGGCTGTGTACGTTGGAAGTTTTAGTAGCCTAAACAAGTTCGGAGCCCAAGTTTTTGTGGATCGTTTTAGAGATTACCAGTGGGAGATGAGGACCAGCAACAGCATTCAGGGCTGGCACCTTTAGTGTAGGAGCAATCGCTGGACGTTCGCAATTTCGGTGTTGAGCTCTGGCCAGATTGAGCAGGAGAGGCTGTGTACGTTGGAAGTTTTAGTAGCCGAAACAAGTTCAGAGCCCAAGTGTTTGTGGTTCGTTTTAGAGGTTACCAGTGGGAGATGAGGACGAGCAACAGCATTCAGGGCTGGCACCTTTAGTGTAGGAGCAATCGCTGGACGTTCGCAATTTCGGTGTTGAGCTCTGGCCAGATTGAGCAGGAGAGGCTGTGTACGTTGGAAGTTTTAGTAGCCGAAACAAGTTCAGAGCCCAAGTGTTTGTGGTTCATTTTAGAGGTTACCAGTGGGCGATGAGGACCAGCAACAGCTTTCAGGGCTGGCACCTTTAGTGTAGGAGCAATCGCTGGACGTTCGCAATTTCGGTGTTGAGCTCTGGCCAGCTCGAGCAGGAGAGGCTGTGTACGTTGGAAGTTTTAGTAGCCTAAACAAGTTCAGAGCCCAAGTGTTTGTGGTTGGTTTTAGAGGTTACCAGTGGGAGATGAGGATCAGCAACAGCATTCAGGGCTGGCACCTTTAGTGTAGGAGCAATCGCTGGACGTTCGCAATTTCGGTGTTGAACTTTGGCCAGCTCGAGCAGGAGAGGCTGTGTACGTTGGAAGTTTTAGTAGCCTAAACAAGTTCAGAGCCCAAGTGTTTGTGGTTGGTTTTAGAGGTTACCAGTGGGAGATGAGGACCAGCAAGAGCTTTCAGGGCTGGCACCTTTAGTGTAGGAGCAATCGCTGGACGTTCGCAATTTTGGTGTTGAGTTCTGGCCAGATTGAGCAGGAGAGGCTGTGTACGTTGGAAGTTTTAGTAGCCTAAACAAGTTCAGAGCCCAGGTGTTTGTGGTTCATTTTAGAGGTTACCAGTGGGCGATGAGGACCAGCAACAGCTTTCAGGGCTGGCACCTTTAGTGTAGGATCAATCGTTGGACGTTCGCAATTTCGGTGTTGAACTTTGGCCAGCTCGAGCAGGAGAGGCTGTGTACGTTGGAAGTTTTAGTAGCCTAAACAAGTTCAGAGCCCAAGTGTTTGTGGTTCGTTTTAGAGGTTACCAGTGGGAGATGAGGATCAACAACAGCATTCAGGGCTGGCACCTTTAGTGTAGGAGCAATCACTGGACGTTCGCAATTTTGGTGTTGAGCTCTGGCCAGATTGAGCAGGAGAGGCTGTGTACGTTGGAAGTTTTAGTAGCCTAAACAAGTTCGGAGCCCAAGTGTTTGTGGTTCGTTTTAGAGGTTACCAGTGGGAGATGAGGACCAGCAACAGCATTCAGGGCTGGCACCTTTAGTGTAGGAGCAATCGCTGGACGTTCGCAATTTCGGTGTTGAGTTCTGGCCAGATTGAGCAGGAGAGGCTGTGTACGTTGGAAGTTTTAGTAGCCTAAACAAGTTCAGAGCCCAGGTGTTTCTGGTTCATTTTAGAGGTTACCAGTGGGCGATGAGGACCAGCAACAGCTTTCAGGGCTGGCACCTTTAGTGTAGGAGCAATCGCTGGACGTTCGCAATTTCGGTGTTGAGCTCTGGCCAGCTCGAGCAGGAGAGGCTGTGTACGTTGGAAGTTTTAGTAGGCTAAACAAGTTCAGAGCCCAAGTGTTTGTGGTTGGTTTTAGAGGTTACCAGTGGGAGATGAGGACCAGCAAGAGCTTTCAGGGCTGGCACCTTTAGTGTAGGAGCAATCGCTGGACGTTCGCAATTTCGGTGTTGAACTTTGGGCAGCTCGATCAGGAGAGGCTGTGTACGTTGGAAGTTTTAGTAGCCTAAACAAGTTCAGAGCCCAAGTGTTTGTGGTTGGTTTTAGAGGTTACCAGTGGGAGATGAGGATCAGCAACAGCATTCAGGGCTGGCACCTTTAGTGTAGGAGCAATCGCTGGACGTTCGCAATTTCGGTGTTGAACTTTGGCCAGCTCGAGCAGGAGAGGCTGCGTACGTTGGAAGTTTTAGTAGCCTAAACAAGTTCAGAGCCCAAGTGTTTGTGGTTCGTTTTAGAGGTTACCAGTGGGAGATGAGGACCAGCAAGAGCTTTCAGGGCTGGCACCTTTAGTGTAGGAGCAATCGCTGGACGTTCGCAATTTCGGTGTTGAGCTCTGGCCAGATTGAGCAGGAGAGGCTGTGTACGTTGGAAGTTTTAGTAGCCTAAACAAGTTCGGAGCCCAAGTGTTTGTGGTTCGTTTTAGAGGTTACCAGTGGGAGATGAGGACCAGCAACAGTATTCAGGGCTGGCACCTTTAGTGTAGGAGCAATCGCTGGACGTTCGCAATTTCGGTGTTGAGCTCTGGCCAGATTGAGCAGGAGAGGCTGTGTACGTTGGAAGTTTTAGTAGCCTAAACAAGTTCAGAGCCCAAGTGTTTGTGGTTCGTTTTAGAGGTTACCAGTGGGAGATGAGGACGAGCAACAGCATTCAGGGCTGGCACCTTTAGTGTAGGAGCAATCGCTGGACGTTCGCAATTTCGGTGTTGAGTTCTGGCCAGATTGAGCAGGAGAGGCTGTGTACGTTGGAAGTTTTAGTAGCCTAAACAAGTTCAGAGCCCAAGTGTTTGTGGTTCATTTTAGAGGTTACCAGTGGGCGATGAGGACCAGCAAGAGCTTTCAGGGCTGGCACCTTTAGTGTAGGAGCAATTGCTGGATGTTCGCAATTTCGGTGTTGAGCTCTGGCCAGCTCGAGCAGGAGAGGCTGTGTACGTTGGAAGTTTTAGTAGCCTAAACAAGTTCAGAGCCCAAGTGTTTGTGGTTCGTTTTAGAGGTTACCAGTGGGAGATGAGGACCAGCAAGAGCTTTCAGGGCTGGCACCTTTAGTGTAGGAGCAATCGCTGGACGTTAGCAATTTCGGTGTTGAGCTCTGGCCAGCTCGAGCAGGAGAGGTTGTGTACGTTGGAAGTTTTAGTAGCCTAAACAAGTTCAGAGCCCAAGTGTTTGTGGTTGGTTTTCGAGGTTACCAGTGGGAGATGAGGACCAGCAACAGCTTTCAGGGCTGGCACCTTTAGTGTAGGAGCAATCGCTGGACGTTCGCAATTTCGGTGTTGAGCTCTGGCCAGCTCGAGCAGGAGAGGCTGTGTACGTTGGAAGTTTTAGTAGCCTAAACAAGTTCAGAGCCCAAGTGTTTGTGGTTCGTTTTAGAGGTTACCAGTGGGAGATGAGGACCAGCAACAGCATTCAGGGCTGGCACCTTTAGTGTAGGAGCAATCGCTGGACGTTCGCAATTTCGGTGTTGAACTTTGGCCAGCTCGAGCAGGAGAGGCTGTGTACGTTGGAAGTTTTAGTAGCCTAAACAAGTTCAGAGCCCAAGTGTTTGTGGTTCGTTTTCGAGGTTACCAGTGGGAGATGAGGACGAGCAACAGCAGTCAGGGCTGGCACCTTTAGTGTAGGAGCAATCGCTGGACGTTCGCAATTTCGGTGTTGAGTTCTGGCCAGATTGAGCAGGAGAGGCTGTGTACGTTGGAAGTTTTAGTAGCCTAAACAAGTTCAGAGCCCAGGTGTTTGTGGTTCATTTTAGAGGTTACCAGTGGGCGATGAGGACCAGCAAGAGCTTTCAGGGCTGGCACCTTTAGTGTAGGAGCAATCGCTGGACGTTCGCATTTTCAGTGTTGAACTTTGGGCAGCTCGATCAGGAGAGGCTGTGTACGTTGGAAGTTTTAGTAGCCTAAACAAGTTCAGAGCCCAAGTGTTTGTGGTTCATTTTAGAGGTTACCAGTGGGAGATGAGGATCAGCAACAGCATTCAGGGCTGGCACCTTTAGTGTAGGAGCAATCGCTGGACGTTCGCAATTTCGGTGTTGAACTTGGGCCAGCTCGAGCAGGAGAGGCTGTGTACGTTGGAAGTTTTAGTAGCCTAAACAAGTTCAGAGCCCAAGTGTTTGTGGTTTGTTTTAGAGGTTACCAGTGGGAGATGAGGACGAGCAACAGCATTCAGGGCTGGCACCTTTAGTGTAGGAGCAATCGCTGGATGTTCGCAATTTCGGTGTTGAGCTCTGGCCAGCTCGAGCAGGAGAGGCTGTGTACGTTGGAAGTTTTAGTAGCCTAAACAAGTTCAGAGCCCAAGTGTTTGTGGTTGGTTTTAGAGGTTACCAGTGGGAGATGAGGACCAGCAACAGCTTTCAGGGCTGGCACCTTTAGTGTAGGAGCAATCGCTGGACGTTCGCAATTTCGCTGTCGAGCTCTGGCCAGATTGAGCAGGAGAGGCTGTGTACGTTGGAAGTTTTAGTAGCCTAAACAAGTTCGGAGCCCAAGTGTTTGTGGTTCGTTTTAGAGGTTACCAGTGGGAGATGAGGACCAGCAACAGCATTCAGGGCTGGCACCTTTAGTGTAGGAGCAATCGCTGGACGTTCGCAATTTCGGTGTTGAGTTCTGGCCAGATTGAGCAGGAGAGGCTGTGTACGTTGGAAGTTTTAGTAGCCTAAACAAGTTCAGAGCCCAAGTGTTTGTGGTTGGTTTTCGAGGTTACCAGTGGGAGATGAGGACCAGCAACAGCTTTCAGGGCTGGCACCTTTAGTGTAGGAGCAATAGATGGACGTTCGCAGTTTCGGTGTTGAACTTTGGCCAGCTCGAGCAGGAGAGGCTGTGTACGTTGGAAGTTTTACTAGCCTAAACAAGTTCAGAGCCCAAGTGTTTGTGGTTCGTTTTAGAGGTTACCAGTGGGAGATGAGGACCAGCAAGAGCTTTCAGGGCTGGCACCTTTAGTGTAGGAGCAATCGCTGGACGTTCGCAATTTCGGTGTTGAACTTTGGCCAGCTCGAGCAGGAGAGGCTGTGTACGTTGGAAGTTTTCGTAGCCTAAACAAGTTCAGAGCCCAAGTGTTTGTGGTTCGTTTTAGAGGTTACCAGTGGGAGATGAGGACCAGCAAGAGCTTTCAGGGCTGGCACCTTTAGTGTAGGAGCAATCGCTGGACGTTCGCAATTTCGGTGTTGAGCTCTGGCCAGCTCGAGCAGGAGAGGCTGTGTACGTTGGAAGTTTTAGTAGCCTAAACAAGTTCAGAGCCCAAGTGTTTGTGTTTGGTTTTAGAGGTTACCAGTGGGAGATGAGGACCAGCAACAGCATTCAGGGCTGGCACCTTTAGTGTAGGAGCAATCGCTGGACGTTCGCAATTTCGGTGTTGAACTTTGGCCAGCTCGAGCAGGAGAGGCTGTGTACGTTGGAAGTTTTAGTAGCCTAAACAAGTTCAGAGCCCAAGTGTTTGTGGTTGGTTTTAGAGGTTACCAGTGGGAGATGAGGACCAGCAACAGCATTCAGGGCTGGCACCTTTAGTGTAGGAGCAATCGCTGGACGTTCGCAATTTCGGTGTTGAGCTCTGGCCAGCTTGAGCAGGAGAGGCTATGTACGTTGGAAGTTTTAGTAGCCTAAACAAGTTCAGAGCCCAAGTGTTTGTGGTTTGTTTTAGAGGTTACCAGTGGGAGATGAGGACGAGCAACAGCATTCAGGGCTGGCACCTTTAGTGTAGGAGCAATCGCTGGACGTTCGCAATTTTGGTGTTGAGTTCTGGCCAGATTGAGCAGGAGAGGCTGTGTACGTTGGAAGTTTTAGTAGCCTAAACAAGTTCAGAGCCCCGGTGTTTGTGGTTCATTTTAGAGGTTACCAGTGGGCGATGAGGACCAGCAAGAGCTTTCAGGGCTGGCACCTTTAGTGTAGGAGCAATCGTTGGACGTTCGCAATTTCGGTGTTGAACTTTGGCCAGCTCGAGCAGGAGAGGCTGTGTACGTTGGAAGTTTTAGTAGCCTAAACAAGTTCAGAGCCCAAGTGTTTGTGGTTCGTTTTAGAGGTTACCAGTCGGAGATGAGGATCAACAACAGCATTCAGGGCTGGCACCTTTAGTGTAGGAGCAATCGCTGGACGTTCGCAATTTCGGTGTTGAGCTCTGGCCAGATTGAGCAGGAGAGGCTGTGTACGTTGGAAGTTTTAGTAGCCTAAACAAGTTCGGAGCCCAAGTGTTTGTGGTTCGTTTTAGAGGTTACCAGTGGGAGATGAGGACCAGCAACAGCTTTCAGGGCTGGCACCTTTAGTGTAGGAGCAATCGCTGGACGTTCGCAGTTTCGGTGTTGAACTTTGGCCAGCTCGAGCAGGAGAGGCTGTGTACGTTGGAAGTTTTAGTAGCCTAAACAAGTTCAGAGCCCAAGTGTTTGTGGTTGGTTTTAGAGGTTACCAGTGGGAGATGAGGACCAGCAACAGCATTCAGGGCTGGCACCTTTAGTGTAGGAGCAATCGCTGGACGTTCGCAATTTCGGTATTGAACTTTGGGCAGCTCAAGCAGGAGAGGCTGTGTACGTTGGAAGTTTTAGTAGCCTAAACAAGTTCAGAGCCGAAGTGTTTGTGGTTCGTTTTCGAGGTTACCAGTGGGAGATGAGGACCAGCAAGAGCTTTCAGGGCTGGCACCTTTAGTGTAGGAGCAATCGCTGGACGTTCGCAATTTCGGTGTTGAGCTCTGGCCAGATTGAGCAGGAGAGGCTGTGTACGTTGGAAGTTTTAGTAGCCTAAACAAGTTCAGAGCCCAAGTGTTTGTGGTTCGTTTTAGAGGTTACCAGTGGGAGATGAGGACGAGCAACAGCATTCAGGGCTGGCACCTTTAGTGTAGGAGCAATCGCTGGACGTTCGCAATTTCGGTGTTGAGTTCTGGCCAGATTGAGCAGGAGAGGCTGTGTACGTTGGAAGTTTTAGTAGCCTAAACAAGTTCAGAGCCCAAGTGTTTGTGGTTCGTTTTAGAGGTTACCAGTGGGCGATGAGGACCAGCAACAGCTTTCAGGGCTGGCACCTTTAGTGTAGGAGCAATCGCTGGAACGTTCGCAATTTCGGTGTTGAACTTTGGCCAGCTCGAGCAGGAGAGGCTGTGTACGTTGGAAGTTTTAGTAGCCTAAACAAGTTCAGAGCCCAAGTGTTTGTGGTTCGTTTTAGAGGTTACCAGTGGGAGATGAGGACCAGCAAGAGCTTTCAGGGCTGGCACCTTTAGTGTAGGAGCAATCGCTGGACGTTCGCAATTTCGGTGTTGAGCTCTGGCCAGCTCGAGCAGGAGAGGCTGTGTACGTTGGAAGTTTTAGTAGCCTAAACAAGTTCAGAGCCCAAGTGTTTGTGGTTGGTTTTCGAGGTTACCAGTGGGAGATGAGGACCAGCAACAGCTTTCAGGGCTGGCACCTTTAGTGTAGGAGCAATCGCTGGACGTTCGCAATTTCGGTGTTGAGCTCTGGCCAGCTCGATCAGGAGAGGCTGTGTACGTTGGAAGTTTTAGTAGCCTAAACAAGTTCAGAGCCCAAGTGTTTGTGGTTGGTTTTAGAGGTTACCAGTGGGAGATGAGGACCAGCAACAGCATTCAGGGCTGGCACCTTTAGTGTAGGAGCAATCGCTGGACGTTCGCAATTTCGGTGTTGAACTTTGGCCAGCTCGAGCAGGAGAGGCTGTGTACGTTGGAAGTTTTAGTAGCCTAAACAAGTTCAGAGCCCAAGTGTTTGTGGTTGGTTTTAGAGGTTACCAGTGGGAGATGAGGACCAGCAACAGCATTCAGGGCTGGCACCTTTAGTGTAGGAGCAATCGCTGGATGTTCACAATTTCGGTGTTGAGCTCTGGCCAGCTCGAGCAGGAGAGGCTGTGTACGTTGGAAGTTTTAGTAGCCTAAACAAGTTCAGAGCCCAAGTGTTTGTGGTTCGTTTTCGAGGTTACCAGTGGGAGATGAGGACCAGCAACAGCATTCAGGGCTGGCACCTTTAGTGTAGGAGCAATCGCTGGACGTTCGCAATTTCGGTGTTGAGCTCTGGCCAGCTTGAGCAGGAGAGGCTGTGTACGTTGGAAGTTTTAGTAGCCTAAACAAGTTCAGAGCCCAAGTGTTTGTGGTTTGTTTTAGAGGTTACCAGTGGGAGATGAGGACGAGCAACAGCATTCAGGGCTGGCACCTTTAGTGTAGGAGCAATCGCTGGACGTTCGCAATTTTGGTGTTGAGTTCTGGCCAGATTGACCAGGAGAGGCTGTGTACGTTGGAAGTTTTAGTAGCCTAAACAAGTTCAGAGCCCCGGTGTTTGTGGTTCATTTTAGAGGTTACCAGTGGGAGATGAGGACCAGCAAGAGCTTTCAGGGCTGGCACCTTTAGTGTAGGATCAATCGTTGGATGTTCGCAATTTCGGGTGTTGAACTTTGGCCAGCTCGAGCAGGAGAGGCTGTGTACGTTGGAAATTTTAGTAGCCTAAACAAGTTCAGAGCCCAAGTGTTTGTGGTTCGTTTTAGAGGTTACCAGTCGGAGATGAGGATCAACAACAGCATTCAGGGCTGGCACCTTTAGTGTAGGAGCAATCGCTGGACGTTCGCAATTTTGGTGTTGAGCTCTGGCCAGATTGAGCAGGAGAGGCTGTGTACGTTGGAAGTTTTAGTAGCCTAAACAAGTTCAGAGCCCAAGTGTTTGTGGTTCGTTTTAGAGGTTACCAGTGGGAGATGAGGACGAGCAACAGCATTCAGGGCTGGCACCTTTAGTGTAGGAGCAATCGCTGGACGTTCGCAATTTCGGTGTTGAGCTCTGGCCAGATTGAGCAGGAGAGGCTGTGTATGTTGGAAGTTTTAGTAGCCGAAACAAGTTCAGAGCCCAAGTGTTTGTGGTTCGTTTTAGAGGTTACCAGTGGGAGATGAGGACGAGCAACAGCATTCAGGGCTGGCACCTTTAGTGTAGGAGCAATCGCTGGACGTTCGCAATTTCGGTGTTGAGCTCTGGCCAGATTGAGCAGGAGAGGCTGTGTACGTTGGAAGTTTTAGTAGCCGAAACAAGTTCAGAGCCCAAGTGTTTGTGGTTCATTTTAGAGGTTACCAGTGGGCGATGAGGACCAGCAACAGCTTTCAGGGCTGGCACCTTTAGTGTAGGAGCAATCGCTGGACGTTCGCAATTTCGGTGTTGAGCTCTGGCCAGCTCGAGCAGGAGAGGCTGTGTACGTTGGAAGTTTTAGTAGCCTAAACAAGTTCAGAGCCCAAGTGTTTGTGGTTGGTTTTAGAGGTTACCAGTGGGAGATGAGGACCAGCAAGAGCTTTCAGGGCTGGCACCTTTAGTGTAGGAGCAATCGCTGGACGTTCGCAATTTCGGTGTTGAACTTTGGCCAGCTCGAGCAGGAGAGGCTGTGTACGTTGGAAGTTTTAGTAGCCTAAACAAGTTCAGAGCCCAAGTGTTTGTGGTTGGTTTTAGAGGTTACCAGTGGGAGATGAGGATCAGCAACAGCATTCAGGGCTGGCACCTTTAGTGTAGGAGCAATCGCTGGACGTTCGCAATTTCGGTGTTGAACTTTGGCCAGCTCGAGCAGGAGAGGCTGTGTACGTTGGAAGTTTTTGTAGGCTAAAGAAGTTCAGAGCCCAAGTGTTTGTGGTTCGTTTTCGAGGTTACCAGTGGGAGATGAGGACCAGCAAGAGCTTTCAGGGCTGGCACCTTTAGTGTAGGAGCAATCGCTGGATGTTCGCAATTTTGGTGTTGAGTTCTGGCCAGATTGAGCAGGAGAGGCTGTGTACGTTGGAAGTTTTAGTAGCCTAAACAAGTTCAGAGCCCAAGTGTTTGTGGTTCGTTTTAGAGGTTACCAGTGGGAGATGAGGACCAGCAACAGCTTTCAGGGCTGGCACCTTTAGTGTAGGAGCAATCGCTGGACGTTCGCAATTTTGGTGTTGAGCTCTGGCCAGATTGAGCAGGAGAGGCTGTGTACGTTGGAAGTTTTAGTAGCCTAAACAAGTTCAGAGCCCAAGTGTTTGTGGTTCGTTTTAGAGGTTACCAGTGGGAGATGAGGACCAGCAAGAGCTTTCAGGGCTGGCACCTTTAGTGTAGGAGCAATCGCTGGACGTTCGCAATTTCGGTGTTGAGCTCTGGCCAGCTCGAGCAGGAGAGGCTGTGTACGTTGGAAGTTTTAGTAGCCTAAACAAGTTCAGAGCCCAAGTGTTTGTGGTTCGTTTTCGAGGTTACCAGTGGGAGATGAGGACCAGCAAGAGCTTTCAGGGCTGGCACCTTTAGTGTAGGAGCAATCGCTGGACGTTCGCAATTTCGATGTTGAACTTTGGCCAGCTCGAGCAGGAGAGGCTGTGTACATTGGAAATTTTAGTAGCCTAAGCAAGTTCAGAGCCCAAGTGTTTGTGGTTCGTTTTAGAGGTTACCAGTGGGAGATGAGGACGAGCAACAGCATTCAGGGCTGGCACCTTTAGTGTAGGAGCAATCGCTGGACGTTCCCAATTTCGGTGTTGAGCTCTGGCCAGATTGAGCAGGAGAGGCTGTGTACGTTGGAAGTTTTAGTAGCCTAAACAAGTTCAGAGCCCAAGTGTTTGTGGTTGGTTTTAGAGGTTACCAGTGGGAGATGAGGACCAGCAACAGCATTCAGGGCTGGCACCTTTAGTGTAGGAGCAATCGCTGGACGTTCGCAATTTCGGTGTTGAGTTCTGGCCAGCTCGAGCAGGAGAGGCTGTGTACGTTGGAAGTTTTAGTAGCCTAAACAAGTTCAGAGCCCAAGTGTTTGTGGTTGGTTTTAGAGGTTACCAGTGGGAGATGAGGACCAGCAACAGCATTCAGGGCTGGCACCTTTAGTGTAGGAGCAATCGCTGGACGTTCGCAATTTCGGTGTTGAGCTCTGGCCAGCTTGAGCAGGAGAGGCTGTGTACGTTGGAAGTTTTAGTAGCCTAAACAAGTTCAGAGCCCAAGTGTTTGTGGTTCGTTTTCGAGGTTACCAGTGGGAGATGAGGACGAGCAACAGCATTCAGGGCTGGCACCTTTAGTGTAGGAGCAATCGCTGGACGTTCGCAATTTCGGTGTTGAACTTTGGTCAGCTCGATCAGGAGAGGCTGTGTACGTTGGAAGTTTTAGTAGCCTAAACAAGTTCAGAGCCCAAGTGTTTGTGGTTCGTTTTAGAGGTTATCAGTGGGAGATGAGGACCAGCAACAGCTTTCAGGGCTGGCACCTTTAGTGTAGGAGCAATCGCTGGACGTTCGCAATTTCGGTGTTGAACTTTGGGCAGCTCGAGCAGGAGAGGCTGTGTACGTTGGAAGTTTTAGTAGCCTAAACAAGTTCAGAGCCCAAGTGTTTGTGGTTGGTTTTAGAGGTTACCAGTGGGAGATGAGGATCAGCAACAGCATTCAGGGCTGGCACCTTTAGTGTAGGAGCAATCGCTGGACGTTCGCAATTTCGGTGTTGAACTTTGGCCAGCTCGAGCAGGAGAGGCTGTGTACGTTGGAAGTTTTAGTAGCCTAAACAAGTTCAGAGCCCAAGTGTTTGTGGTTCGTTTTAGAGGTTACCAGTGGGAGATGAGGACCAGCAACAGCATTCAGGGCTGGCACCTTTAGTGTAGGAGCAATCGCTGGATGTTCGCAATTTTGGTGTTGAGGTCTGGCCAGCTCGAGCAGGAGAGGCTGTGTACGTTGGAAGTTTTAGTAGCCTAAACAAGTTCAGAGCCGAAGTGTTTGTGGTTCGTTTTCGAGGTTACCAGTGGGAGATGAGGACCAGCAACAGCTTTCAGGGCTGGCACCTTTAGTGTAGGAGCAATCGCTGGACGTTCGCAATTTCGGTGTTGAACTTTGGCCAGCTCGAGCAGGAGAGGCTGTGTACGTTGGAAGTTTTAGTAGCCTAAACAAGTTCAGAGCCCAAGTGTTTGTGGTTGGTTTTAGAGGTTACCAGTGGGAGATGAGGATCAGCAACAGCATTCAGGGCTGGCACCTTTAGTGTAGGAGCAATCGCTGGACGTTCGCAATTTCGGTGTTGAACTCTGGCCAGCTCGAGCAGGAGAGGCTGTGTACGTTGGAAGTTTTAGTAGCCTAAACAAGTTCAGAGCCCAAGTGTTTGTGGTTGGTTTTAGAGGTTACCAGTGGGAGATGAGGACCAGCAACAGCATTCAGGGCTGGCACCTTTAGTGTAGGAGCAATCGCTGGACGTTCGCAATTTCGGTGTTGAGCTCTGGCCAGCTCGAGCAGGAGAGGCTGTGTACGTTGGAAGTTTTAGTAGCCTAAACAAGTTCAGAGCCCAAGTGTTTGTGGTTGGTTTTAGAGGTTACCAGTGGGAGATGAGGACCAGCAAGAGCTTTCAGGGCTGGCACCTTTAGTGTAGGAGCAATCGCTGGACGTTCGCAATTTCGGTGTTGAGCTCTGGCCAGATTGAGCAGGAGAGGCTGTGTACGTTGGAAGTTTTAGTAGCCTAAACAAGTTCGGAGCCCAAGTGTTTGTGGTTCGTTTTAGAGGTTACCAGTGGGAGATGAGGACCAGCAACAGTATTCAGGGCTGGCACCTTTAGTGTAGGAGCAATCGCTGGACGTTCGCAATTTCGGTGTTGAGCTCTGGCCAGATTGAGCAGGAGAGGCTGTGTACGTTGGAAGTTTTAGTAGCCTAAACAAGTTCAGAGCCCAAGTGTTTGTGGTTCGTTTTAGAGGTTACCAGTGGGAGATGAGGACGAGCAACAGCATTCAGGGCTGGCACCTTTAGTGTAGGAGCAATCGCTGGACGTTCGCAATTTCGGTGTTGAGCTCTGGCCAGCTCGAGCAGGAGAGGCTGTGTACGTTGGAAGTTTTAGTAGCCTAAACAAGTTCAGAGCCCAAGTGTTTGTGGTTCATTTTAGAGGTTACCAGTGGGCGATGAGGACCAGCAACAGCTTTCAGGGCTGGCACCTTTAGTGTAGGAGCAATCGCTGGACGTTCGCAATTTCGGTGTTGAGCTCTGGCCAGCTCGAGCAGGAGAGGCTGTGTACGTTGGAAGTTTTAGTAGCCTAAACAAGTTCAGAGCCCAAGTGTTTGTGGTTGGTTTTAGAGGTTACCAGTGGGAGATGAGGACCAGCAACAGCTTTCAGGGCTGGCACCTTTAGTGTAGGAGCAATCGCTGGACGTTCGCAATTTCGGTGTTGAGCTCTGGCCAGCTCGAGCAGGAGAGGCTGTGTACGTTGGAAGTTTTAGTAGCCTAAACAAGTTCAGAGCCCAAGTGTTTGTGGTTGGTTTTAGAGGTTACCAGTGGGAGATGAGGACCAGCAACAGCATTCAGGGCTGGCACCTTTAGTGTAGGAGCAATCGCTGGACGTTCGCAATTTCGGTGTTGAGCTCTGGCCAGCTCGAGCAGGAGAGGCTGTGTACGTTGGAAGTTTTAGTAGCCTAAACAAGTTCAGAGCCCAAGTGTTTGTGGTTCGTTTTAGAGGTTACCAGTGGGAGATGAGGACCAGCAACAGCATTCAGGGCTGGCACCTTTAGTGTAGGAGCAATCGCTGGACGTTCGCAATTTCGGTGTTGAACTTTGGCCAGCTCGAGCAGGAGAGGCTGTGTACGTTGGAAGTTTTAGTAGCCTAAACAAGTTCAGAGCCCAAGTGTTTGTGGTTGGTTTTAGAGGTTACCAGTGGGAGATGAGGATCAGCAACAGCATTCAGGGCTGGCACCTTTAGTGTAGGAGCAATCGCTGGACGTTCGCAATTTCGGTGTTGAGCTCTGGCCAGCTCGAGCAGGAGAGGCTGTGTACGTTGGAAGTTTTAGTAGCCTAAACAAGTTCAGAGCCCAAGTGTTTGTGGTTCGTTTTCGAGGTTACCAGTGGGAGATGAGGACCAGCAAGAGCTTTCAGGGCTGGCACCTTTAGTGTAGGAGCAATCGCTGGACGTTCGCAATTTCGGTGTTGAGCTCTGGCCAGATTGAGCAGGAGAGGCTGTGTACGTTGGAAGTTTTAGTAGCCTAAACAAGTTCGGAGCCCAAGTGTTTGTGGTTGGTTTTAGAGGTTACCAGTGGGAGATGAGGACCAGCAACAGCATTCAGGGCTGGCACCTTTAGTGTAGGAGCAATCGCTGGACGTTCGCAATTTCGGTGTTGAACTTTGGCCAGCTCGAGCAGGAGAGGCTGTGTACGTTGGAAGTTTTTGTAGCCTAAACAAGTTCAGAGCCCAAGTGTTTGTGGTTCGTTTTCGAGGTTACCAGTGGGAGATGAGGACCAGCAACAGCTTTCAGGGCTGGCACCTTTAGTGTAGGAGCAATCGCTGGACGTTCGCAATTTCGGTGTTGAGCTCTGGCCAGATTGAGCAGGAGAGGCTGTGTACGTTGGAAGTTTTAGTAGCCTAAACAAGTTCAGAGCCCAAGTGTTTGTGGTTCATTTTAGAGGTTACCTGTGGGAGATGAGGACCAGCAAGAGCTTTCAGGGCTGACACCTTTAGTGTAGGAGCAATCGCTGGACGTTCGCAATTTCGGTGTTGAACTTTGGGCAGCTCGAGCAGGAGAGGCTGTGTACGTTGGAAGTTTTAGTAGCCTAAACAAGTTCAGAGCCCAAGTGTTTGTGGTTCGTTTTAGAGGTTACCAGTGGGAGATGAGGACCAGCAAGAGGTTTCAGGGGTGGCACCTTTAGTGTAGGAGCAATCGCTGGACGTTCGCAATTTCGGTGTTGAGCTCTGGCCAGCTCGAGCAGGAGAGGCTGTGTACGTTGGAAGGTTTAGTAGCCTAAACAAGTTCAGAGCCCAAGTGTTTGTGGTTCGTTTTAGAGGTTACCAGTGGGAGATGAGGACCAGCAAGAGCTTTCAGGGCTGGCACCTTTAGTGTAGGAGCAATCGCTGGACGTTCGCAATTTCGGTGTTGAACTTTGGCCATCTCGAGCAGGAGAGGCTGTGTACATTGGAAATTTTAGTAGCCTAAGCAAGTTCAGAGCCCAAGTGTTTGTGGTTCGTTTTCGAGGTTACCAGTGGGAGATGAGGATCAACAACAGCATTCAGGGCTGGCACCTTTAGTGTAGGAGCAATCGCTGGACGTTCGCAATTTCGGTATTGAACTTTGGGCAGCTCGAGCAGGAGAGGCTGTGTACGTTGGAAGTTTTAGTAGCCTAAACAAGTTCAGAGCCCAAGTGTTTGTGGTTCGTTTTCGAGGTTACCAGTGGGAGATGAGGACCAGCAAGAGCTTTCAGGGCTGGCACCTTTAGTGTAGGAGCAATTGCTGGACGTTCGCAATTTCGGTGTTGAGCTCTGGCCAGATTGAGCAGGAGAGGCTGTGTACGTTGGAAGTTTTAGTAGCCTAAACAAGTTCGGAGCCCAAGTGTTTGTGGTTGGTTTTAGAGGTTACCAGTGGGAGATGAGGACCAGCAAGAGCATTCAGGGCTGGCACCTTTAGTGTAGGAGCAATCGCTGGACGTTCGCAATTTCGGTGTTGAGCTCTGGCCAGCTCGAGCAGGAGAGGCTGTGTACGTTGGAAGTTTTAGTAGCCTAAACAAGTTCAGAGCCCAAGTGTTTGTGGTTCGTTTTCGAGGTTACCAGTGGGAGATGAGGACCAGCAAGAGCTTTCAGGGCTGGCACCTTTAGTGTAGGAGCAATCGCTGGACGTTCGCAATTTCGGTGTTGAGCTCTGGCCAGATTGAGCAGGAGAGGCTGTGTACGTTGGAAGTTTTAGTAGCCTAAACAAGTTCGGAGCCCAAGTGTTTGTGGTTGGTTTTAGAGGTTACCAGTGGGAGATGAGGACCAGCAACAGCATTCAGGGCTGGCACCTTTAGTGTAGGAGCAATCGCTGGACGTTCGCAATTTCGGTGTTGAACTTTGGCCAGCTCGAGCAGGAGAGGCTGTGTACGTTGGAAGTTTTAGTAGCCTAAACAAGTTCAGAGCCCAAGTGTTTGTGGTTCGTTTTCGAGGTTACCAGTGGGAGATGAGGACCAGCAACAGCTTTCAGGGCTGGCACCTTTAGTGTAGGAGCAATCGCTGGACGTTCGCAATTTCGGTGTTGAGCTCTGGCCAGATTGAGCAGGAGAGGCTGTGTACGTTGGAAGTTTTAGTAGCCTAAACAAGTTCAGAGCCCAAGTGTTTGTGGTTCATTTTAGAGGTTACCTGTGGGAGATGAGGACCAGCAAGAGCTTTCAGGGCTGACACCTTTAGTGTAGGAGCAATCGCTGGACGTTCGCAATTTCGGTGTTGAACTTTGGGCAGCTCGAGCAGGAGAGGCTGTGTACGTTGGAAGTTTTAGTAGCCTAAACAAGTTCAGAGCCCAAGTGTTTGTGGTTCGTTTTAGAGGTTACCAGTGGGAGATGAGGACCAGCAAGAGGTTTCAGGGGTGGCACCTTTAGTGTAGGAGCAATCGCTGGACGTTCGCAATTTCGGTGTTGAGCTCTGGCCAGCTCGAGCAGGAGAGGCTGTGTACGTTGGAAGTTTTAGTAGCCTAAACAAGTTCAGAGCCCAAGTGTTTGTGGTTCGTTTTAGAGGTTACCAGTGGGAGATGAGGACCAGCAAGAGCTTTCAGGGCTGGCACCTTTAGTGTAGGAGCAATCGCTGGACGTTCGCAATTTCGGTGTTGAACTTTGGCCATCTCGAGCAGGAGAGGCTGTGTACATTGGAAATTTTAGTAGCCTAAGCAAGTTCAGAGCCCAAGTGTTTGTGGTTCGTTTTCGAGGTTACCAGTGGGAGATGAGGATCAACAACAGCATTCAGGGCTGGCACCTTTAGTGTAGGAGCAATCGCTGGACGTTCGCAATTTCGGTATTGAACTTTGGGCAGCTCGAGCAGGAGAGGCTGTGTACGTTGGAAGTTTTAGTAGCCTAAACAAGTTCAGAGCCCAAGTGTTTGTGGTTCGTTTTCGAGGTTACCAGTGGGAGATGAGGACCAGCAAGAGCTTTCAGGGCTGGCACCTTTAGTGTAGGAGCAATTGCTGGACGTTCGCAATTTCGGTGTTGAGCTCTGGCCAGATTGAGCAGGAGAGGCTGTGTACGTTGGAAGTTTTAGTAGCCTAAACAAGTTCGGAGCCCAAGTGTTTGTGGTTGGTTTTAGAGGTTACCAGTGGGAGATGAGGACCAGCAACAGCATTCAGGGCTGGCACCTTTAGTGTAGGAGCAATCGCTGGACGTTCGCAATTTCGGTGTTGAGCTCTGGCCAGCTCGAGCAGGAGAGGCTGTGTACGTTGGAAGTTTTAGTAGCCTAAACAAGTTCAGAGCCCAAGTGTTTGTGGTTCGTTTTCGAGGTTACCAGTGGGAGATGAGGACCAGCAAGAGCTTTCAGGGCTGGCACCTTTAGTGTAGGAGCAATCGCTGGACGTTCGCAATTTCGGTGTTGAGCTCTGGCCAGCTCGAGCAGGAGAGGCTGTGTACGTTGGAAGTTTTAGTAGCCTAAACAAGTTCAGAGCCCAAGTGTTTGTGGTTCGTTTTAGAGGTTACCAGTGGGAGATGAGGACCAGCAAGAGCTTTCAGGGCTGGCACCTTTAGTGTAGGAGCAATCGCTGGACGTTCGCAATTTCGGTGTTGAGCTCTGGCCAGCTCGAGCAGGAGAGGCTGTGTACGTTGGAAGTTTTAGTAGCCTAAACAAGTTCAGAGCCCAAGTGTTTGTGGTTCGTTTTAGAGGTTACCAGTGGGAGATGAGGACCAGCAAGAGCTTTCAGGGCTGGCACCTTTAGTGTAGGAGCAATCGCTGGACGTTCGCAATTTCGGTGTTGAACTTTGGCCAGCTCGAGCAGGAGAGGCTGTGTACGTTGGAAGTTTTAGTAGCCTAAACAAGTTCAGAGCTCAAGTGTTTGTCGTTGGTTTTAGAGGTTACCAGTGGGAGATGAGGACGAGCAACAGCATTCAGGGCTGGCACCTTTAGTGTAGGAGCAATCGCTGGACGTTCGCAATTTCGGTGTTGAGCTCTGGCCAGCTTGAGCAGGAGAGGCTGTGTACGTTGGAAGTTTTAGTAGCCTAAACAAGTTCAGAGCCCAAGTGTTTGTGGTTCGTTTTAGAGGTTACCAGTGGGTGATGAGGACCAGCAAGAGCTTTCAGGGCTGGCACCTTTAGTGTAGGAGCAATCGCTGGACGTTCGCAATTTCGGTGTTGAGCTCTGGCCAGATTGAGCAGGAGAGGCTGTGTACGTTGGAAGTTTTACTAGCCTAAACAAGTTCAGAGCCCAAGTGTTTGTGGTTGGTTTTAGAGGTTACCAGTGGGAGATGAGGACCAGCAACAGCTTTCAGGGCTGGCACCTTTAGTGTAGGAGCAATCGCTGGACGTTCGCAATTTCGGTGTTGAGCTCTGGCCAGATTGAGCAGGAGAGGCTGTGTACGTTGGAAGTTTTAGTAGCCTAAACAAGTTCAGAGCCCAAGTGTTTGTGGTTGGTTTTAGAAGTTACCAGTGGGAGATGAGGACCAGCAACAGCATTCAGGGCTGGCACCTTTAGTGTAGGAGCAATCGCTGGACGTTCGCAATTTCGGTGTTGAACTTCGGCCAGATTGAGCAGGAGAGGCTGTGTACGTTGGAAGTTTTAGTAGCCTAAACAAGTTCGGAGCCCAAGTGTTTGTGGTTGGTTTTAGAGGTTACCAGTGGGAGATGAGGACCAGCAACAGCATTCAGGGCTGGCACCTTTAGTGTAGGAGCAATCGCTGGACGTTCGCAATTTCGGTGTTGAACTTCGGCCAGATTGAGCAGGAGAGGCTGTGTACGTTGGAAGTTTTAGTAGCCTAAACAAGTTCAGAGCCCAAGTGTTTGTGGTTCGTTTTAGAGGTTACCAGTGGGAGATGAGGACCAGCAACAGCTTTCAGGGCTGGCACCTTTAGTGTAGGAGCAATCGCTGGACGTTCGCAATTTCGGTGTTGAACTTGGGCCAGCTCGAGCAGGAGAGGCTGTGTACGTTGGAAGTTTTAGTAGCCTAAACAAGTTCAGAGCCCAAGTGTTTGTGGTTCGTTTTCGAGGTTACCAGTGGGAGATGAGGACGAGCAACAGCAGTCAGGGCTGGCACCTTTAGTGTAGGAGCAATCGCTGGACGTTCGCAATTTCAGTGTTGAACTTCGGGCAGCTCGAGCAGGAGAGGCTGTGTACGTTGGAAGTTTTAGTAGCCTAAACAAGTTCAGAGCCCAAGTGTTTGTGGTTCGTTTTAGAGGTTACCAGTGGGAGATGAGGACCAGCAAGAGCTTTCAGGGCTGGCACCTTTAGTGTAGGAGCAATCGCTGGACGTTCGCAATTTCGGTGTTGAACTTTGGCCAGCTCGAGCAGGAGAGGCTGTGTACGTTGGAAGTTTTAGTAGCCTAAACAAGTTCAGAGCCCAAGTGTTTGTGGTTGGTTTTAGAGGTTACCAGTGGGAGATGAGGACCAGCAACAGCATTCAGGGCTGGCACCTTTAGTGTAGGAGCAATCGCTGGACGTTCGCAATTTCGGTGTTGAACTTTGGCCAGCTCGAGCAGGAGAGGCTGTGTACGTTGGAAGTTTTTGTAGCCTAAACAAGTTCAGAGCCCAAGTGTTTGTGGTTGGTTTTAGAGGTTACCAGTGGGAGATGAGGACCAGCAACAGCATTCAGGGCTGGCACCTTTAGTGTAGGAGCAATCGCTGGATGTTCGCAATTTCGGTGTTGAGCTCTGGCCAGCTCGAGCAGGAGAGGCTGTGTACGTTGGAAGTTTTAGTAGCCTAAACAAGTTCAGAGCCCAAGTGTTTGTGGTTGGTTTTAGAGGTTACCAGTGGGAGATGAGGACGAGCAACAGCATTCAGGGCTGGCACCTTTAGTGTAGGAGCAATCGCTGGACGTTCGCAATTTCGGTGTTGAGCTCTGGCCAGATTGAGCAGGAGAGGCTGTGTACGTTGGAAGTTTTAGTAGCCTAAACAAGTTCGGAGCCCAAGTGTTTGTGGTTCGTTTTAGAGGTTACCAGTGGGGAGATGAGGACCAGCAACAGCATTCAGGGCTGGCACCTTTAGTGTAGGAGCAATCGCTGGACGTTCGCAATTTCAGTGTTGAACTTTGGCCAGCTCGAGCAGGAGAGGCTGTGTACGTTGGAAGTTTTTGTAGCCTAAACAAGTTCAGAGCCCAAGTGTTTGTGGTTCGTTTTAGAGGGTACCAGTGGGAGATGAGGACCAGCAAGAGCTTTCAGTGCTGGCACCTTTAGTGTAGGAGCAATCGCTGGACGTTCGCAATTTCGGTGTTGAGCTCTGGCCAGATTGAGCAGGAGAGGCTGTGTACGTTGGAAGTTTTAGTAGCCTAAACAAGTTCAGAGCCCAAGTGTTTGTGGTTCGTTTTCGAGGTTACCAGTGGGAGATGAGGACCAGCAAGAGCTTTCAGGGCTGGCACCTTTAGTGTAGGAGCAATCGCTGGACGTTCGCAATTTCGGTATTGAACTTTGGCCAGATTGAGCAGGAGAGGCTGTGTACGTTGGAAGTTTTAGTAGCCTAAACAAGTTCAGAGCCCAAGTGTTTGTGGTTCGTTTTAGAGGTTACCAGTGGGAGATGAGGACCAGCAACAGCATTCAGGGCTGGCACCTTTAGTGTAGGAGCAATCGCTGGACGTTCGCAATTTTGGTGTTGAACTTTGGCCAGCTCGAGCAGGAGAGGCTGTGTACGTTGGAAGTTTTAGTAGCCTAAACAAGTTCAGAGCCCAAGTGTTTGTGGTTCGTTTTAGAGGGTACCAGTGGGAGATGAGGACCAGCAAGAGCTTTCAGTGCTGGCACCTTTAGTGTAGGAGCAATCGCTGGACGTTCGCAATTTCGGTGTTGAGCTCTGGCCAGATTGAGCAGGAGAGGCTGTGTACGTTGGAAGTTTTAGTAGCCTAAACAAGTTCAGAGCCCAAGTGTTTGTGGTTCGTTTTAGAGGTTACCAGTGGGAGATGAGGACCAGCAAGAGCTTTCAGGGCTGGCACCTTTAGTGTAGGAGCAATCGCTGGACGTTCGCAATTTCGGTGTTGAACTTTGGCCAGCTCGAGCAGGAGAGGCTGTGTACGTTGGAAGTTTTAGTAGCCTAAACAAGTTCAGAGCCCAAGTGTTTGTGGTTGGTTTTAGAGGTTACCAGTGGGAGATGAGGACCAGCAACAGCATTCAGGGCTGGCACCTTTAGTGTAGGAGCAATCGCTGGATGTTCGCAATTTTGGTGTTGAACTTTGGCCAGCTCGAGCAGGAGAGGCTGTGTACGTTGGAAGTTTTAGTAGCCTAAACAAGTTCAGAGCCCAAGTGTTTGTGGTTCGTTTTAGAGGTTACCAGTGGGTGATGAGGACCAGCAAGAGCTTTCAGGGCTGGCACCTTTAGTGTAGGAGCAATCGCTGGACGTTCGCAATTTCGGTGTTGAGCTCTGGCCAGATTGAGCAGGAGAGGCTGTGTACGTTGGAAGTTTTACTAGCCTAAACAAGTTCAGAGCCCAAGTGTTTGTGGTTGGTTTTAGAGGTTACCAGTGGGAGATGAGGACCAGCAACAGCTTTCAGGGCTGGCACCTTTAGTGTAGGAGCAATCGCTGGACGTTCGCAATTTCGGTGTTGAGCTCTGGCCAGATTGAGCAGGAGAGGCTGTGTACGTTGGAAGTTTTAGTAGCCTAAACAAGTTCAGAGCCCAAGTGTTTGTGGTTCGTTTTAGAGGTTACCAGTGGGAGATGAGGACCAGCAACAGCATTCAGGGCTGGCACCTTTAGTGTAGGAGCAATCGCTGGACGTTCGCAATTTCGGTGTTGAACTTCGGCCAGATTGAGCAGGAGAGGCTGTGTACGTTGGAAGTTTTAGTAGCCTAAACAAGTTCGGAGCCCAAGTGTTTGTGGTTGGTTTTAGAGGTTACCAGTGGGAGATGAGGACCAGCAACAGCATTCAGGGCTGGCACCTTTAGTGTAGGAGCAATCGCTGGATGTTCGCAATTTCGGTGTTGAACTTTGGCCAGCTCGAGCAGGAGAGGCTGTGTACGTTGGAAGTTTTAGTAGCCTAAACAAGTTCAGAGCCCAAGTGTTTGTGGTTCGTTTTAGAGGTTACCAGTGGGAGATGAGGACCAGCAAGAGCTTTCAGGGCTGGCACCTTTAGTGTAGGAGCAATCGCTGGGCGTTCGCAATTTCGGTGTTGAGCTCTGGCCAGATTGAGCAGGAGAGGCTGTGTACGTTGGAAGTTTTAGTAGCCTAAACAAGTTCAGAGCCCAAGTGTTTGTGGTTCGTTTTCGAGGTTACCAGTGGGAGATGAGGACGAGCAACAGCATTCAGGGCTGGCACCTTTAGTGTAGGAGCAATCGCTGGATGTTCGCAATTTCAGTGTTGAACTTCGGGCAGCTCGAGCAGGAGAGGCTGTGTACGTTGGAAGTTTTAGTAGCCTAAACAAGTTCAGAGCCCAAGTGTTTGTGGTTCGTTTTAGAGGTTACCAGTGGGAGATGAGGACCAGCAAGAGCTTTCAGGGCTGGCACCTTTAGTGTAGGAGCAATCGCTGGACGTTCGCAATTTCGGTGTTGAACTTTGGCCAGCTCGAGCAGGAGAGGCTGTGTACGTTGGAAGTTTTAGTAGCCTAAACAAGTTCAGAGCCCAAGTGTTTGTGGTTGGTTTTAGAGGTTACCAGTGGGAGATGAGGACCAGCAACAGCATTCAGGGCTGGCACCTTTAGTGTAGGAGCAATCGCTGGACGTTCGCAATTTCGGTGTTGAACTTTGGCCAGCTCGAGCAGGAGAGGCTGTGTACGTTGGAAGTTTTTGTAGCCTAAACAAGTTCAGAGCCCAAGTGTTTGTGGTTGGTTTTAGAGGTTACCAGTGGGAGATGAGGACCAGCAACAGCATTCAGGGCTGGCACCTTTAGTGTAGGAGCAATCGCTGGATGTTCGCAATTTCGGTGTTGAGCTCTGGCCAGCTCGAGCAGGAGAGGCTGTGTACGTTGGAAGTTTTAGTAGCCTAAACAAGTTCAGAGCCCAAGTGTTTGTGGTTGGTTTTAGAGGTTACCAGTGGGAGATGAGGACGAGCAACAGCATTCAGGGCTGGCACCTTTAGTGTAGGAGCAATCGCTGGACGTTCGCAATTTCGGTGTTGAGCTCTGGCCAGATTGAGCAGGAGAGGCTGTGTACGTTGGAAGTTTTAGTAGCCTAAACAAGTTCGGAGCCCAAGTGTTTGTGGTTGGTTTTAGAGGTTACCAGTGGGGAGATGAGGACGAGCAACAGCATTCAGGGCTGGCACCTTTAGTGTAGGAGCAATCGCTGGACGTTCGCAATTTCAGTGTTGAACTTTGGCCAGCTCGAGCAGGAGAGGCTGTGTACGTTGGAAGTTTTTGTAGCCTAAACAAGTTCAGAGCCCAAGTGTTTGTGGTTCGTTTTAGAGGGTACCAGTGGGAGATGAGGACCAGCAAGAGCTTTCAGTGCTGGCACCTTTAGTGTAGGAGCAATCGCTGGACGTTCGCAATTTCGGTGTTGAGCTCTGGCCAGATTGAGCAGGAGAGGCTGTGTACGTTGGAAGTTTTAGTAGCCTAAACAAGTTCAGAGCCCAAGTGTTTGTGGTTCGTTTTCGAGGTTACCAGTGGGAGATGAGGACCAGCAAGAGCTTTCAGGGCTGGCACCTTTAGTGTAGGAGCAATCGCTGGACGTTCGCAATTTCGGTATTGAACTTTGGCCAGATTGAGCAGGAGAGGCTGTGTACGTTGGAAGTTTTAGTAGCCTAAACAAGTTCAGAGCCCAAGTGTTTGTGGTTCGTTTTAGAGGTTACCAGTGGGAGATGAGGACCAGCAACAGCATTCAGGGCTGGCACCTTTAGTGTAGGAGCAATCGCTGGACGTTCGCAATTTTGGTGTTGAACTTTGGCCAGCTCGAGCAGGAGAGGCTGTGTACGTTGGAAGTTTTTGTAGCCTAAACAAGTTCAGAGCCCAAGTGTTTGTGGTTCGTTTTAGAGGGTACCAGTGGGAGATGAGGACCAGCAAGAGCTTTCAGTGCTGGCACCTTTAGTGTAGGAGCAATCGCTGGACGTTCGCAATTTCGGTGTTGAGCTCTGGCCAGATTGAGCAGGAGAGGCTGTGTACGTTGGAAGTTTTAGTAGCCTAAACAAGTTCAGAGCCCAAGTGTTTGTGGTTCGTTTTCGAGGTTACCAGTGGGAGATGAGGACCAGCAAGAGCTTTCAGGGCTGGCACCTTTAGTGTAGGAGCAATCGCTGGACGTTCGCAATTTCGGTGTTGAACTTTGGCCAGCTCGAGCAGGAGAGGCTGTGTACGTTGGAAGTTTTAGTAGCCTAAACAAGTTCAGAGCCCAAGTGTTTGTGGTTGGTTTTAGAGGTTACCAGTGGGAGATGAGGACCAGCAACAGCATTCAGGGCTGGCACCTTTAGTGTAGGAGCAATCGCTGGATGTTCGCAATTTTGGTGTTGAACTTTGGCCAGCTCGAGCAGGAGAGGCTGTGTACGTTGGAAGTTTTAGTAGCCTAAACAAGTTCAGAGCCCAAGTGTTTGTGGTTGGTTTTAGAGGTTACCAGTGGGAGATGAGGATCAGCAACAGCTTTCAGGGCTGGCACCTTTAGTGTAGGAGCAATCGCTGGAGGTTCGCAATTTCGGTGTTGAACTTTGGCCAGCTCGAGCAGGAGAGGCTGTGTACGTTGGAAGTTTTAGTAGCCTAAACAAGTTCAGAGCCCAAGTGTTTGTGGTTCGCTTTCGAGGTTACCAGTGGGAGATGAGGATCAGCAACAGCATTCAGGGCTGGCACCTTTAGTGTAGGAGCAATCGCTGGACGTTCGCAATTTCAGTGTTGAACTTTGGGCAGCTCGAGCAGGAGAGGCTGTGTACGTTGGAAGTTTTAGTAGCCTAAACAAGTTCAGAGCCCAAGTGTTTGTGGTTGGTTTTAGAGGTTACCAGTGGGAGATGAGGATGAGCAACAGCATTCAGGGCTGGCACCTTCAGTGTAGGAGCAATCGCTGGACGTTCGCAATTTCGGTGTTGAACTTTGGCCAGCTCGAGCAGGAGAGGCTGTGTACGTTGGAAGTTTTAGTAGCCTAAACAAGTTCAGAGCCCAAGTGTTTGTGGTTCATTTTAGAGGTTACCAGTGGGAGATGAGGACCAGCAACAGCATTCAGGGCTGGCACCTTTAGTGTAGGAGCAATCGCTGGACGTTCGCAATTTCGGTGTTGAGCTCTGGCCAGCTCGAGCAGGAGAGGCTGTGTACGTTGGAAGTTTTTGTAGCCTAAACAAGTTCAGAGCGCAAGTGTTTGTGGTTCGTTTTAGAGGTTACCAGTGGGAGATGAGGACCAGCAACAGCATTCAGGGCTGGCACCTTTAGTGTAGGAGCAATCGCTGGACGTTCGCAATTTCGGTGTTGAGCTCTGGCCAGCTCGAGCAGGAGAGGCTGTTTACGTTGGATGTTTTAGTAGCCTAAACAAGTTCAGAGCCCAAGTGTTTGTGGTTGGTTTTAGAGGTTACCAGTGGGAGATGAGGACCAGCAACAGCATTCAGGGCTGGCACCTTTAGTGTAGGAGCAATCGCTGGACGTTCGCAATTTCGGTGTTGAGCTCTGGCCAGCTTGAGCAGGAGAGGCTGTGTACGTTGGAAGTTTTAGTAGCCTAAACAAGTTCAGAGCCCAAGTGTTTGTGGTTGGTTTTAGAGGTTACCAGTGGGAGATGAGGACGAGCAACAGCATTCAGGGCTGGCACCTTTAGTGTAGGAGCAATCGCTGGACGTTCGCAATTTCGGTGTTGAGTTCTGGCCAGATTGAGCAGGAGAGGCTGTGTACGTTGGAAGTTTTAGTAGCCTAAACAAGTTCAGAGCCCAGGTGTTTGTTGTTCGTTTTAGAGGTTACCAGTGGGAGATGAGGATCAGGAACAGCATTCAGGGCTGGCACCTTTAGTGTAGGAGCAATCGCTGGACGTTCGCAATTTCGGTGTTGAACTTGGGCCAGCTCGAGCAGGAGAGGCTGTGTACGTTGGAAGTTTTAGTAGCCTAAACAAGTTCAGAGCCCAAGTGTTTGTGGTTCGTTTGAGAGGTTACCAGTGGGAGATGAGGGCCAGCAAGAGCTTTCGGGGCTGGCACCTTTAGTGTAGGAGCAATCGCTGGACGTTCGCAATTTCAGTGTTGAACTTTGGGCAGCTCGAGCAGGAGAGGCTGTGTACGTTGGAAGTTTTAGTAGCCTAAACAAGTTCAGAGCCCAAGTGTTTGTGGTTCGTTTTAGAGGTTACCAGTGGGGAGATGAGGACCAGCAACAGCATTCAGGGCTGGCACCTTTAGTGTAGGAGCAATCGCTGGACGTTCGCAATTTCAGTGTTGAACTTTGGCCAGCTCGAGCAGGAGAGGCTGTGTATGTTGGAAGTTTTTGTAGCCTAAACAAGTTCAGAGCCCAAGTGTTTGTGGTTCGTTTTAGAGGGTACCAGTGGGAGATGAGGACCAGCAAGAGCTTTCAGTGCTGGCACCTTTAGTGTAGGAGCAATCGCTGGACGTTCGCAATTTCGGTGTTGAGCTCTGGCCAGATTGAGCAGGAGAGGCTGTGTACGTTGGAAGTTTTAGTAGCCTAAACAAGTTCAGAGCCCAAGTGTTTGTGGTTCGTTTTCGAGGTTACCAGTGGGAGATGAGGACCAGCAAGAGCTTTCAGGGCTGGCACCTTTAGTGTAGGAGCAATCGCTGGACGTTCGCAATTTCGGTATTGAACTTTGGCCAGATTGAGCAGGAGAGGCTGTGTACGTTGGAAGTTTTAGTAGCCTAAACAAGTTCAGAGCCCAAGTGTTTGTGGTTCGTTTTAGAGGTTACCAGTGGGAGATGAGGACCAGCAACAGCATTCAGGGCTGGCACCTTTAGTGTAGGAGCAATCGCTGGATGTTCGCAATTTCGGTGTTGAGCTCTGGCCAGCTCGAGCAGGAGAGGCTGTGTACGTTGGAAGTTTTTGTAGCCTAAACAAGTTCAGAGCGCAAGTGTTTGTGGTTCGTTTTAGAGGTTACCAGTGGGAGATGAGGACCAGCAAGAGCTTTCAGGGCTGGCACCTTTAGTGTAGGAGCAATCGCTGGACGTTCGCAATTTTGGTGTTGAACTTTGGCCAGCTCGAGCAGGAGAGGCTGTGTACGTTGGAAGTTTTTGTAGCCTAAACAAGTTCAGAGCCCAAGTGTTTGTGGTTCGTTTTAGAGGGTACCAGTGGGAGATGAGGACCAGCAAGAGCTTTCAGTGCTGGCACCTTTAGTGTAGGAGCAATCGCTGGACGTTCGCAATTTCGGTGTTGAGCTCTGGCCAGATTGAGCAGGAGAGGCTGTGTACGTTGGAAGTTTTAGTAGCCTAAACAAGTTCAGAGCCCAAGTGTTTGTGGTTCGTTTTCGAGGTTACCAGTGGGAGATGAGGACCAGCAAGAGCTTTCAGGGCTGGCACCTTTAGTGTAGGAGCAATCGCTGGACGTTCGCAATTTCGGTGTTGAACTTTGGCCAGCTCGAGCAGGAGAGGCTGTGTACGTTGGAAGTTTTAGTAGCCTAAACAAGTTCAGAGCCCAAGTGTTTGTGGTTGGTTTTAGAGGTTACCAGTGGGAGATGAGGACCAGCAACAGCATTCAGGGCTGGCACCTTTAGTGTAGGAGCAATCGCTGGATGTTCGCAATTTTGGTGTTGAACTTTGGCCAGCTCGAGCAGGAGAGGCTGTGTACGTTGGAAGTTTTAGTAGCCTAAACAAGTTCAGAGCCCAAGTGTTTGTGGTTGGTTTTAGAGGTTACCAGTGGGAGATGAGGACCAGCAACAGCTTTCAGGGCTGGCACCTTTAGTGTAGGAGCAATCGCTGGAGGTTCGCAATTTCGGTGTTGAACTTGGGCCAGCTCGAGCAGGAGAGGCTGTGTACGTTGGAAGTTTTAGTAGCCTAAACAAGTTCAGAGCCCAAGTGTTTGTGGTTCGCTTTCGAGGTTACCAGTGGGAGATGAGGATCAGCAACAGCATTCAGGGCTGGCACCTTTAGTGTAGGAGCAATCGCTGGACGTTCGCAATTTCAGTGTTGAACTTTGGGCAGCTCGAGCAGGAGAGGCTGTGTACGTTGGAAGTTTTAGTAGCCTAAACAAGTTCAGAGCCCAAGTGTTTGTGGTTCGTTTTAGAGGTTACCAGTGGGAGATGAGGACCAGCAAGAGCTTTCAGGGCTGGCACCTTTAGTGTAGGAGCAATCGCTGGACGTTCGCAATTTCGGTGTTGAACTTTGGCCAGCTCGAGCAGGAGAGGCTGTGTACGTTGGAAGTTTTAGTAGCCTAAACAAGTTCAGAGCCCAAGTGTTTGTGGTTGGTTTTAGAGGTTACCAGTGGGAGATGAGGATGAGCAACAGCATTCAGGGCTGGCACCTTCAGTGTAGGAGCAATCGCTGGACGTTCGCAATTTCGGTGTTGAACTTTGGCCAGCTCGAGCAGGAGAGGCTGTGTACGTTGGAAGTTTTAGTAGCCTAAACAAGTTCAGAGCCCAAGTGTTTGTGGTTCATTTTAGAGGTTACCAGTGGGAGATGAGGACCAGCAACAGCATTCAGGGCTGGCACCTTTAGTGTAGGAGCAATCGCTGGATGTTCGCAATTTCGGTGTTGAGCTCTGGCCAGCTCGAGCAGGAGAGGCTGTGTACGTTGGAAGTTTTTGTAGCCTAAACAAGTTCAGAGCGCAAGTGTTTGTGGTTCGTTTTAGAGGTTACCAGTGGGAGATGAGGACCAGCAACAGCATTCAGGGCTGGCACCTTTAGTGTAGGAGCAATCGCTGGACGTTCGCAATTTCGGTGTTGAGCTCTGGCCAGCTCGAGCAGGAGAGGCTGTTTACGTTGGATGTTTTAGTAGCCTAAACAAGTTCAGAGCCCAAGTGTTTGTGGTTGGTTTTAGAGGTTACCAGTGGGAGATGAGGACGAGCAACAGCATTCAGGGCTGGCACCTTTAGTGTAGGAGCAATCGCTGGACGTTCGCAATTTCGGTGTTGAACTTGGGCCAGCTCGAGCAGGAGAGGCTGTGTACGTTGGAAGTTTTAGTAGCCTAAACAAGTTCAGAGCCCAAGTGTTTGTGGTTCGTTTGAGAGGTTACCAGTGGGAGATGAGGGCCAGCAAGAGCTTTCGGGGCTGGCACCTTTAGTGTAGGAGCAATCGCTGGACGTTCGCAATTTCGGTGTTGAGCTCTGGCCAGATTGAGCAGGAGAGGCTGTGTACGTTGGAAGTTTTAGTAGCCTAAACAAGTTCAGAGCCCAGGTGTTTGTGGTTCATTTTAGAGGTTACCAGTGGGCGATGAGGACCAGCAAGAGCTTTCAGGGCTGGCACCTTTAGTGTAGGAGCAATCGCTGGACGTTCGCAATTTCGGTGTTGAACTTTGGGCAGCTCGAGCAGGAGAGGCTGTGTACATTGGAAATTTTAGTAGCCTAAGCAAGTTCAGAGCCCAAGTGTTTGTGGTTCGTTTTAGAGGTTACCAGTGGGAGATGAGGACGAGCAACAGCATTCAGGGCTGGCACCTTTAGTGTAGGAGCAATCGCTGGACGTTCGCAATTTCAGTGTTGAACTTCGGGCAGCTCGAGCAGGAGAGGCTGTGTACGTTGGAAGTTTTAGTAGCCTAAACAAGTTCAGAGCCCAAGTGTTTGTGGTTCGTTTTAGAGGTTACCAGTGGGTGATGAGGACGAGCAACAGCTTTCAGGGCTGGCACCTTTAGTGTAGGAGCAATCGCTGGACGTTCGCAATTTCGGTGTTGAGTTCTGGCCAGATTGAGCAGGAGAGGCTGTGTACGTTGGAAATTTTAGTAGCCTAAACAAGTTCAGAGCCCAAGTGTTTGTGGTTCGTTTTCGAGGTTACCAGTGGGAGATGAGGACCAGCAAGAGCTTTCAGGGCTGGCACCTTTAGTGTAGGAGCAATCGCTGGACGTTCGCAATTTCGGTATTGAACTTTGGCCAGATTGAGCAGGAGAGGCTGTGTACGTTGGAAGTTTTAGTAGCCTAAACAAGTTCAGAGCCCAAGTGTTTGTGGTTGGTTTTAGAGGTTACCAGTGGGAGATGAGGACCAGCAACAGCATTCAGGGCTGGCACCTTTAGTGTAGGAGCAATCGCTGGACGTTCGCAATTTTGGTGTTGAACTTTGGCCAGCTCGAGCAGGAGAGGCTGTGTACGTTGGAAGTTTTTGTAGCCTAAACAAGTTCAGAGCCCAAGTGTTTGTGGTTCGTTTTAGAGGGTACCAGTGGGAGATGAGGACCAGCAAGAGCTTTCAGTGCTGGCACCTTTAGTGTAGGAGCAATCGCTGGACGTTCGCAATTTCGGTGTTGAGCTCTGGCCAGATTGAGCAGGAGAGGCTGTGTACGTTGGAAGTTTTAGTAGCCTAAACAAGTTCAGAGCCCAAGTGTTTGTGGTTCGTTTTCGAGGTTACCAGTGGGAGATGAGGACCAGCAAGAGCTTTCAGGGCTGGCACCTTTAGTGTAGGAGCAATCGCTGGACGTTCGCAATTTCGGTGTTGAACTTTGGCCAGCTCGAGCAGGAGAGGCTGTGTACGTTGGAAGTTTTAGTAGCCTAAACAAGTTCAGAGCCCAAGTGTTTGTGGTTGGTTTTAGAGGTTACCAGTGGGAGATGAGGACCAGCAACAGCATTCAGGGCTGGCACCTTTAGTGTAGGAGCAATCGCTGGATGTTCGCAATTTTGGTGTTGAACTTTGGCCAGCTCGAGCAGGAGAGGCTGTGTACGTTGGAAGTTTTAGTAGCCTAAACAAGTTCGGAGCCCAAGTGTTTGTGGTTGGTTTTAGAGGTTACCAGTGGGAGATGAGGACCAGCAACAGCTTTCAGGGCTGGCACCTTTAGTGTAGGAGCAATCGCTGGAGGTTCGCAATTTCGGTGTTGAACTTGGGCCAGCTCGAGCAGGAGAGGCTGTGTACGTTGGAAGTTTTAGTAGCCTAAACAAGTTCAGAGCCCAAGTGTTTGTGGTTCGCTTTCGAGGTTACCAGTGGGAGATGAGGATCAGCAACAGCATTCAGGGCTGGCACCTTTAGTGTAGGAGCAATCGCTGGACGTTCGCAATTTCGGTGTTGAACTTTGGGCAGCTCGAGCAGGAGAGGCTGTGTACGTTGGAAGTTTTAGTAGCCTAAACAAGTTCAGAGCCCAAGTGTTTGTGGTTCGTTTTAGAGGTTACCAGTGGGAGATGAGGACCAGCAAGAGCTTTCAGGGCTGGCACCTTTAGTGTAGGAGCAATCGCTGGACGTTCGCAATTTCGGTGTTGAACTTTGGCCAGCTCGAGCAGGAGAGGCTGTGTACGTTGGAAGTTTTAGTAGCCTAAACAAGTTCAGAGCCCAAGTGTTTGTGGTTGGTTTTAGAGGTTACCAGTGGGAGATGAGGATGAGCAACAGCATTCAGGGCTGGCACCTTCAGTGTAGGAGCAATCGCTGGACGTTCGCAATTTCGGTGTTGAACTTTGGCCAGCTCGAGCAGGAGAGGCTGTGTACGTTGGAAGTTTTAGTAGCCTAAACAAGTTCAGAGCCCAAGTGTTTGTGGTTCATTTTAGAGGTTACCAGTGGGAGATGAGGACCAGCAACAGCATTCAGGGCTGGCACCTTTAGTGTAGGAGCAATCGCTGGATGTTCGCAATTTCGGTGTTGAGCTCTGGCCAGCTCGAGCAGGAGAGGCTGTGTACGTTGGAAGTTTTTGTAGCCTAAACAAGTTCAGAGCGCAAGTGTTTGTGGTTCGTTTTAGAGGTTACCAGTGGGAGATGAGGACCAGCAACAGCATTCAGGGCTGGCACCTTTAGTGTAGGAGCAATCGCTGGACGTTCGCAATTTCGGTGTTGAGCTCTGGCCAGCTCGAGCAGGAGAGGCTGTTTACGTTGGATGTTTTAGTAGCCTAAACAAGTTCAGAGCCCAAGTGTTTGTGGTTGGTTTTAGAGGTTACCAGTGGGAGATGAGGACGAGCAACAGCATTCAGGGCTGGCACCTTTAGTGTAGGAGCAATCGCTGGACGTTCGCAATTTCGGTGTTGAACTTGGGCCAGCTCGAGCAGGAGAGGCTGTGTACGTTGGAAGTTTTAGTAGCCTAAACAAGTTCAGAGCCCAAGTGTTTGTGGTTCGTTTGAGAGGTTACCAGTGGGAGATGAGGGCCAGCAAGAGCTTTCGGGGCTGGCACCTTTAGTGTAGGAGCAATCGCTGGACGTTCGCAATTTCGGTGTTGAGCTCTGGCCAGATTGAGCAGGAGAGGCTGTGTACGTTGGAAGTTTTAGTAGCCTAAACAAGTTCAGAGCCCAGGTGTTTGTGGTTCATTTTAGAGGTTACCAGTGGGCGATGAGGACCAGCAAGAGCTTTCAGGGCTGGCACCTTTAGTGTAGGAGCAATCGCTGGACGTTCGCAATTTCGGTGTTGAACTTTGGGCAGCTCGAGCAGGAGAGGCTGTGTACATTGGAAATTTTAGTAGCCTAAGCAAGTTCAGAGCCCAAGTGTTTGTGGTTCGTTTTAGAGGTTACCAGTGGGAGATGAGGACGAGCAACAGCATTCAGGGCTGGCACCTTTAGTGTAGGAGCAATCGCTGGACGTTCGCAATTTCAGTGTTGAACTTCGGGCAGCTCGAGCAGGAGAGGCTGTGTACGTTGGAAGTTTTAGTAGCCTAAACAAGTTCAGAGCCCAAGTGTTTGTGGTTCGTTTTAGAGGTTACCAGTGGGTGATGAGGACGAGCAACAGCTTTCAGGGCTGGCACCTTTAGTGTAGGAGCAATCGCTGGACGTTCGCAATTTCGGTGTTGAGCTCTGGCCAGATTGAGCAGGAGAGGCTGTGTACGTTGGAAATTTTAGTAGCCTAAACAAGTTCAGAGCCCAAGTGTTTGTGGTTGGTTTTAGAGGTTACCAGTGGGAGATGAGGACCAGCAAGAGCTTTCAGGGCTGGCACCTTTAGTGTAGGAGCAATCGCTGGACGTTCGCAATTTCGGTGTTGAACTTTGGCCAGCTCGAGCAGGAGAGGCTGTGTACGTTGGAAGTTTTAGTAGCCTAAACAAGTTCAGAGCCCAAGTGTTTGTGGTTCGTTTTAGAGGTTACCAGTGGGAGATGAGGACGAGCAACAGCATTCAGGGCTGGCACCTTTAGTGTAGGAGCAATCGCTGGACGTTCGCAATTTCGGTCTTGAACTTTGGCCAGCTCGAGCAGGAGAGGCTGTGTACGTTGGAAGTTTTAGTAGCCTAAACAAGTTCAGAGCCCAAGTGTTTGTGGTTGGTTTTAGAGGTTACCAGTGGGAGATGAGGACCAGCAACAGCATTCAGGGCTGGCACCTTTAGTGTAGGAGCAATCGCTGGATGTTCGCAATTTTGGTGTTGAACTTTGGCCAGCTCGAGCAGGAGAGGCTGTGTACGTTGGAAGTTTTAGTAGCCTAAACAAGTTCAGAGCCCAGGTGTTTGTGGTTCATTTTAGAGGTTACCAGTGGGCGATGAGGACCAGCAAGAGCTTTCAGGGCTGGCACCTTTAGTGTAGGAGCAATCGCTGGACGTTCGCAATTTCGGTGTTGAACTTTGGCCAGCTCGAGCAGCAGAGGCTGCGTATGTTGGAAGTTTTAGTAGCCTAAACAAGTTCAGAGGCCAAGTGTTTGTGGTTCGTTTTAGAGGTTACCAGTGGGAGATGAGGACCAGCAAGAGCTTTCAGGGCTGGCACCTTTAGTGTAGGAGCAATCGCTGGACGTTTGCAATTTCGGTGTTGAACTTTGGCCAGCTCGAGCAGGAGAGGCTGTGTACATTGGAAATTTTAGTAGCCTAAGCAAGTTCAGAGCCCAAGTGTTTGTGGTTCGTTTTAGAGGTTACCAGTGGGAGATGAGGACGAGCAACAGCATTCAGGGCTGGCACCTTTAGTGTAGGAGCAATCGCTGGACGTTCGCAATTTCAGTGTTGAACTTCGGGCAGCTCGAGCAGGAGAGGCTGTGTACGTTGGAAGTTTTAGTAGCCTAAACAAGTTCAGAGCCCAAGTGTTTGTGGTTCGTTTTAGAGGTTACCAGTGGGTGATGAGGACGAGCAACAGCTTTCAGGGCTGGCACCTTTAGTGTAGGAGCAATCGCTGGACGTTCGCAATTTCGGTGTTGAGCTCTGGCCAGATTGAGCAGGAGAGGCTGTGTACGTTGGAAATTTTAGTAGCCTAAACAAGTTCAGAGCCCAAGTGTTTGTGGTTGGTTTTAGAGGTTACCAGTGGGAGATGAGGACCAGCAAGAGCTTTCAGGGCTGGCACCTTTAGTGTAGGAGCAATCGCTGGACGTTCGCAATTTCGGTGTTGAACTTTGGCCAGCTTGAGCAGGAGAGGCTGTGTACGTTGGAAGTTTTAGTAGCCTAAACAAGTTCAGAGCCCAAGTGTTTGTGGTTCGTTTTAGAGGTTACCAGTGGGAGATGAGGACCAGCAAGAGCTTTCAGGGCTGGCACCTTTAGTGTAGGAGCAATCGCTGGACGTTCGCAATTTTGGTGTTGAACTTTGGGCAGCTCGATCAGGAGAGGCTGTGTACGTTGGAAGTTTTAGTAGCCTAAACAAGTTCAGAGCCCAAGTGTTTGTGGTTGGTTTTAGAGGTTACCAGTGGGAGATGAGGACCAGCAACAGCATTCAGGGCTGGCACCTTTAGTGTAGGAGCAATCGCTGGACGTTCGCAATTTCGGTGTTGAGCTCTGGCCAGATTGAGCAGGAGAGGCTGTGTACGTTGGAAGTTTTAGTAGCCTAAACAAGTTCAGAGCCCAAGTGTTTGTGGTTCGTTTTAGAGGTTACCAGTGGGAGATGAGGACCAGCAAGAGCTTTCAGGGCTGGCACCTTTAGTGTAGGAGCAATCGCTGGACGTTCGCAATTTCGGTGTTGAACTTTGGCCAGCTCGAGCAGGAGAGGCTGTGTACGTTGGAAGTTTTAGTAGCCTAAACAAGTTCAGAGCCCAAGTGTTTGTGGTTGGTTTTAGAGGTTACCAGTGGGAGATGAGGACCAGCAACAGCATTCAGGGCTGGCACCTTTAGTGTAGGAGCAATCGCTGGAGGTTCGCAATATCGGTGTTGAACTTGGGCCAGCTCGAGCAGGAGAGGCTGTGTACGTTGGAAGTTTTAGTAGCCTAAACAAGTTCAGAGCCCAAGTGTTTGTGGTTCGCTTTCGAGGTTACCAGTGGGAGATGAGGACGAGCAACAGCATTCAGGGCTGGCACCTTTAGTGTAGGAGCAATCGCTGGACGTTCGCAATTTCAGTGTTGAACTTTGGGCAGCTCGAGCAGGAGAGGCTGTGTACGTTGGAAGTTTTAGTAGCCTAAACAAGTTCAGAGCGCAAGTGTTTGTGGTTCGTTTTAGAGGTTACCAGTGGGAGATGAGGACCAGCAAGAGCTTTCAGGGCTGGCACCTTTAGTGTAGGAGCAATCGCTGGACGTTCGCAATTTCGGTGTTGAACTTTGGGCAGCTCGAGCAGGAGAGGCTGTGTACGTTGGAAGTTTTAGTAGCCTAAACAAGTTCAGAGCCCAAGTGTTTGTGGTTGGTTTTAGAGGTTTCCAGTGGGAGATGAGGATCAGCAACAGCATTCAGGGCTGGCACCTTTAGTGTAGGAGCAATCGCTGGACGTTCGCAATTTCGGTGTTGAACTTTGGCCAGCTCGAGCAGGAGAGGCTGTGTACGTTGGAAGTTTTTGTAGCCTAAACAAGTTCAGAGCCCAAGTGTTTGTGGTTCGTTTTAGAGGTTACCAGTGGGAGATGAGGACCAGCAACAGCATTCAGGGCTGGCACCTTTAGTGTAGGAGCAATCGCTGGATGTTCGCAATTTCGGTGTTGAGCTCTGGCCAGCTCGAGCAGGAGAGGCTGTGTACGTTGGAAGTTTTAGTAGCCTAAACAAGTTCAGAGCCCAAGTGTTTGTGGTTCGTTTTAGAGGTTACCAGTGGGAGATGAGGACCAGCAACAGCATTCAGGGCTGGCACCTTTAGTGTAGGAGCAATCGCTGGACGTTTGCAATTTCGGTGTTGAGCTCTGGCCAGATTGATCAGGAGAGGCTGTGTACGTTGGAAGTTTTAGTAGCCTAAACAAGTTCGGAGCCCAAGTGTTTGTGGTTCGTTTTAGAGGTTACCAGTGGGAGATGAGGACCAGCAACAGCATTCAGGGCTGGCACCTTTAGTGTAGGAGCAATCGCTGGACGTTCGCAATTTCGGTGTTGAACTTTGGCCAGCTCGAGCAGGAGAGGCTGTGTACGTTGGAAGTTTTAGTAGCCTAAACAAGTTCAGAGCCCAAGTGTTTGTGGTTCGTTTTCGAGGTTACCAGTGGGAGATGAGGACCAGCAAGAGCTTTCAGGGCTGGCACCTTTAGTGTAGGAGCAATCGCTGGACGTTCGCAATTTCGGTGTTGAGCTCTGGCCAGATTGAGCAGGAGAGGCTGTGTACGTTGGAAGTTTTAGTAGCCTAAACAAGTTCAGAGCCGAAGTGTTTGTGGTTCGTTTTAGAGGTTACCAGTGGGTGATGAGGACCAGCAAGAGCTTTCAGGGCTGGCACCTTTAGTGTAGGAGCAATCGCTGGACGTTCGCAATTTCGGTGTTGAGCTCTGGCCAGATTGAGCAGGAGAGGCTGTGTACGTTGGAAGTTTTAGTAGCCTAAACAAGTTCAGAGCCCAAGTGTTTGTGGTTCGTTTTAGAGGTTACCAGTGGGAGATGAGGACCAGCAAGAGCTTTCAGGGCTGGCACCTTTAGTGTAGGAGCAATCGCTGGACGTTCGCAATTTCGGTGTTGAGCTCTGGCCAGATTGAGCAGGAGAGGCTGTGTACGTTGGAAGTTTTAGTAGCCTAAACAAGTTCAGAGCCCAAGTGTTTGTGGTTGGTTTTAGAGGTTACCAGTGGGAGATGAGGACGAGCAACAGCATTCAGGGCTGGCACCTTTAGTGTAGGAGCAATCGCTGGACGTTCGCAATTTCGGTGTTGAACTTTGGCCAGATTGAGCAGGAGAGGCTGTGTACGTTGGAAGTTTTAGTAGCCTAAACAAGTTCAGAGCCCAAGTGTTTGTGGTTGGTTTTAGAGGTTACCAGTGGGAGATGAGGACCAGCAACAGCATTCAGGGCTGGCACCTTTAGTGTAGGAGCAATCGCTGGATGTTCGCAATTTCGGTGTTGAACTTCGGCCAGCTCGAGCAGGAGATCCTGTGTACATTGGAAGTTTTAGTAGCCTAAACAAGTTCAGAGCCCAAGTGTTTGTGGTTCGTTTTAGAGGTTACCAGTGGGAGATGAGGACCAGCAACAGTATTCAGGGCTGGCACCTTTAGTGTAGGAGCAATCGCTGGATGTTCGCAATTTCGGTGTTGAACTTTGGCCAGCTCGAGCAGGAGAGGCTGTGTACGTTGGAAGTTTTAGTAGCCTAAACAAGTTCAGAGCCCAAGTGTTTGTGGTTCGTTTTAGAGGTTACCAGTGGGAGATGAGGACCAGCAAGAGCTTTCAGGGCTGGCACCTTTAGTGTAGGAGCAATCGCTGGACGTTCGCAATTTCGGTGTTGAACTTGGGCCAGCTCGAGCAGGAGAGGCTGTGTACGTTGGAAGTTTTAGTAGCCTAAACAAGTTCAGAGCCCAAGTGTTTGTGGTTCGTTTTAGAGGTTACCAGTGGGAGATGAGGACCAGCAACAGCATTCAGGGCTGGCACCTTTAGTGTAGGAGCAATCGCTGGACGTTCGCAATTTCAGTGTTGAACTTCGGGCAGCTCGAGCAGGAGAGGCTGTGTACGTTGGAAGTTTTAGTAGCCTAAACAAGTTCAGAGCCCAAGTGTTTGTGGTTCGTTTTAGAGGTTACCAGTGGGAGATGAGGACCAGCAAGAGCTTTCAGGGCTGGCACCTTTAGTGTAGGAGCAATCGCTGGACGTTCGCAATTTCGGTGTTGAACTTTGGCCAGCTCGAGCAGGAGAGGCTGTGTACGTTGGAAGTTTTAGTAGCCTAAACAAGTTCAGAGCCCAAGTGTTTGTGGTTCGTTTTAGAGGTTACCAGTGGGAGATGAGGATCAGCAACAGCATTCAGGGCTGGCACCTTTAGTGTAGGAGCAATCGCTGGACGTTCGCAATTTCGGTGTTGAACTTGGGCCAGCTCGAGCAGGAGAGGCTGTGTACGTTGGAAGTTTTTGTAGCCTAAACAAGTTCAGAGCCCAAGTGTTTGTGGTTGGTTTTAGAGGTTACCAGTGGGAGATGAGGACGAGCAACAGCATTCAGGGCTGGCACCTTTAGTGTAGGAGCAATCGCTGGACGTTCGCAATTTCGGTGTTGAGCTCTGGCCAGCTCGAGCAGGAGAGGCTGTGTACGTTGGAAGTTTTAGTAGCCTAAACAAGTTCAGAGCCCAAGTGTTTGTGGTTCGTTTTAGAGGTTACCAGTGGGAGATGAGGACCAGCAACAGCATTCAGGGCTGGCACCTTTAGTGTAGGAGCAATCGCTGGATGTTCGCAATTTTGGTGTTGAACTTGGGCCAGCTCGAGCAGGAGAGGCTGTGTACGTTGGAAGTTTTAGTAGCCTAAACAAGTTCAGAGCCCAAGTGTTTGTGGTTCGCTTTCGAGGTTACCAGTGGGAGATGAGGACGAGCAACAGCATTCAGGGCTGGCACCTTTAGTGTAGGAGCAATCGCTGGACGTTCGCAATTTCGGTATTGAGCTCTGGCCAGATTGAGCAGGAGAGGCTGTGTACGTTGGAAGTTTTAGTAGCCTAAACAAGTTCAGAGCGCAAGTGTTTGTGGTTGGTTTTAGAGGTTACCAGTGGGAGATGAGGACCAGCAACAGCATTCAGGGCTGGCACCTTTACTGTAGGAGCAATCGCTGGACGTTCGCAATTTCGGTGTTGAGCTCTGGCCAGCTTGAGCAGGAGAGGCTGTGTACGTTGGAAGTTTTAGTAGCCTAAACAAGTTCAGAGCCCAAGTGTTTGTGGTTGGTTTTAGAGGTTACCAGTGGGAGATGAGGACCAGCAACAGCTTTCAGGGCTGGCACCTTTAGTGTAGGAGCAATCGCTGGAGGTTCGCAATATCGGTGTTGAACTTGGGCCAGCTCGAGCAGGAGAGGCTGTGTACGTTGGAAGTTTTTGTAGCCTAAACAAGTTCAGAGCCCAAGTGTTTGTGGTTCGCTTTCGAGGTTACCAGTGGGAGATGAGGACGAGCAACAGCATTCAGGGCTGGCACCTTTAGTGTAGGAGCAATCGCTGGACGTTCGCAATTTCAGTGTTGAACTTTGGGCAGCTCGAGCAGGAGAGGCTGTGTACGTTGGAAGTTTTAGTAGCCTAAACAAGTTCAGAGCGCAAGTGTTTGTGGTTCGTTTTAGAGGTTACCAGTGGGAGATGAGGACCAGCAAGAGCTTTCAGGGCTGGCACCTTTAGTGTAGGAGCAATCGCTGGACGTTCGCAATTTCAGTGTTGAGCTCTGGCCAGCTCGAGCAGGAGAGGCTGTGTACGTTGGAAGTTTTTGTAGCCTAAACAAGTTCAGAGCCCAAGTGTTTGTGGTTCGTTTTAGAGGTTACCAGTGGGAGATGAGGACCAGCAACAGCATTCAGGGCTGGCACCTTTAGTGTAGGAGCAGTCGCTGGACGTTTGCAATTTCGGTGTTGAGCTCTGGCCAGATTGATCAGGAGAGGCTGTGTACGTTGGAAGTTTTAGTAGCCTAAACAAGTTCGGAGCCCAAGTGTTTGTGGTTCGTTTTAGAGGTTACCAGTGGGAGATGAGGACCAGCAACAGCATTCAGGGCTGGCACCTTTAGTGTAGGAGCAATCGCTGGACGTTCGCAATTTCGGTGTTGAACTTTGGCCAGCTCGAGCAGGAGAGGCTGTGTACGTTGGAAGTTTTAGTAGCCTAAACAAGTTCAGAGCCCAAGTGTTTGTGGTTCGTTTTCGAGGTTACCAGTGGGAGATGAGGACCAGCAAGAGCTTTCAGGGCTGGCACCTTTAGTGTAGGAGCAATCGCTGGACGTTCGCAATTTCGGTGTTGAGCTCTGGCCAGATTGAGCAGGAGAGGCTGTGTACGTTGGAAGTTTTAGTAGCCTAAACAAGTTCAGAGCCGAAGTGTTTGTGGTTCGTTTTAGAGGTTACCAGTGGGTGATGAGGACCAGCAAGAGCTTTCAGGGCTGGCACCTTTAGTGTAGGAGCAATCGCTGGACGTTCGCAATTTCGGTGTTGAGCTCTGGCCAGATTGAGCAGGAGAGGCTGTGTACGTTGGAAGTTTTAGTAGCCTAAACAAGTTCAGAGCCCAAGTGTTTGTGGTTCGTTTTAGAGGTTACCAGTGGGAGATGAGGACCAGCAAGAGCTTTCAGGGCTGGCACCTTTAGTGTAGGAGCAATCGCTGGACGTTCGCAATTTCGGTGTTGAGCTCTGGCCAGATTGAGCAGGAGAGGCTGTGTACGTTGGAAGTTTTAGTAGCCTAAACAAGTTCAGAGCCCAAGTGTTTGTGGTTGGTTTTAGAGGTTACCAGTGGGAGATGAGGACGAGCAACAGCATTCAGGGCTGGCACCTTTAGTGTAGGAGCAATCGCTGGACGTTCGCAATTTCGGTGTTGAACTTTGGCCAGATTGAGCAGGAGAGGCTGTGTACGTTGGAAGTTTTAGTAGCCTAAACAAGTTCAGAGCCCAAGTGTTTGTGGTTCGTTTTAGAGGTTACCAGTGGGAGATGAGGACCAGCAACAGCTTTCAGGGCTGGCACCTTTAGTGTAGGAGCAATCGCTGGATGTTCGCAATTTCGGTGTTGAACTTCGGCCAGCTCGAGCAGGAGATCCTGTGTACATTGGAAGTTTTAGTAGCCTAAACAAGTTCAGAGCCCAAGTGTTTGTGGTTCGTTTTAGAGGTTACCAGTGGGAGATGAGGACCAGCAACAGTATTCAGGGCTGGCACCTTTAGTGTAGGAGCAATCGCTGGATGTTCGCAATTTCGGTGTTGAACTTTGGGCAGCTCGATCAGGAGAGGCTGTGTACGTTGGAAGTTTTAGTAGCCTAAACAAGTTCAGAGCCCAAGTGTTTGTGGTTCGTTTTAGAGGTTACCAGTGGGAGATGAGGACCAGCAACAGCATTCAGGGCTGGCACCTTTAGTGTAGGAGCAATCGCTGGACGTTCGCAATTTCAGTGTTGAACTTTGGGCAGCTCGAGCAGGAGAGGCTGTGTACGTTGGAAGTTTTAGTAGCCTAAACAAGTTCAGAGCCCAAGTGTTTGTGGTTCGTTTTAGAGGTTACCAGTGGGAGATGAGGACCAGCAAGAGCTTTCAGGGCTGGCACCTTTAGTGTAGGAGCAATCGCTGGACGTTCGCAATTTCGGTGTTGAACTTTGGCCAGCTCGAGCAGGAGAGGCTGTGTACGTTGGAAGTTTTAGTAGCCTAAACAAGTTCAGAGCCCAAGTGTTTGTGGTTCGTTTTAGAGGTTACCAGTGGGAGATGAGGATCAGCAACAGCATTCAGGGCTGGCACCTTTAGTGTAGGAGCAATCGCTGGACGTTCGCAATTTCGGTGTTGAACTTGGGCCAGCTCGAGCAGGAGAGGCTGTGTACGTTGGAAGTTTTAGTAGCCTAAACAAGTTCAGAGCCCAAGTGTTTGTGGTTCGTTTTAGAGGTTACCAGTGGGAGATGAGGACCAGCAACAGCATTCAGGGCTGGCACCTTTAGTGTAGGAGCAATCGCTGGACGTTCGCAATTTCGGTGTTGAGCTCTGGCCAGATTGAGCAGGAGAGGCTGTGTACGTTGGAAGTTTTAGTAGCCTAAACAAGTTGAGAGCGCAAGTGTTTGTGGTTCGTTTTAGAGGTTACCAGTGGGAGATGAGGACCAGCAAGAGCTTTCAGGGCTGGCACCTTTAGTGTAGGAGCAATCGCTGGACGTTCGCAATTTCGGTGTTGAGCTCTGGCCAGATTGAGCAGGAGAGGCTGTGTACGTTGGAAGTTTTAGTAGCCTAAACAAGTTCAGAGCCCAAGTGTTTGTGGTTGGTTTTAGAGGTTACCAGTGGGAGATGAGGACCAGCAACAGCATTCAGGGCTGGCACCTTTAGTGTAGGAGCAATCGCTGGACGTTCGCAATTTCGGTGTTGAGCTCTGGCCAGCTCGAGCAGGAGAGGCTGTGTACGTTGGAAGTTTTAGTAGCCTAAACAAGTTCAGAGCCCAAGTGTTTGTGGTTGGTTTTAGAGGTTACCAGTGGGAGATGAGGACCAGCAACAGCATTCAGGGCTGGCACCTTTAGTGTAGGAGCAATCGCTGGATGTTCGCAATTTTGGTGTTGAACTTGGGCCAGCTCGAGCAGGAGAGGCTGTGTACGTTGGAAGTTTTAGTAGCCTAAACAAGTTCAGAGCCCAAGTGTTTGTGGTTCGCTTTCGAGGTTACCAGTGGGAGATGAGGACGAGCAACAGCATTCAGGGCTGGCACCTTTAGTGTAGGAGCAATCGCTGGACGTTCGCAATTTCGGTGTTGAGCTCTGGCCAGATTGAGCAGGAGAGGCTGTGTACGTTGGAAGTTTTAGTAGCCTAAACAAGTTCAGAGCCCAAGTGTTTGTGGTTGGTTTTAGAGGTTACCAGTGGGAGATGAGGACCAGCAACAGCATTCAGGGCTGGCACCTTTACTGTAGGAGCAATCGCTGGACGTTCGCAATTTCGGTGTTGAGCTCTGGCCAGCTTGAGCAGGAGAGGCTGTGTACGTTGGAAGTTTTAGTAGCCTAAACAAGTTCAGAGCCCAAGTGTTTGTGGTTGGTTTTAGAGGTTACCAGTGGGAGATGAGGACCAGCAACAGCTTTTAGGGCTGGCACCTTTAGTGTAGGAGCAATCGCTGGAGGTTCGCAATATCGGTGTTGAACTTGGGCCAGCTCGAGCAGGAGAGGCTGTGTACGTTGGAAGTTTTTGTAGCCTAAACAAGTTCAGAGCCCAAGTGTTTGTGGTTCGCTTTCGAGGTTACCAGTGGGAGATGAGGACGAGCAACAGCATTCAGGGCTGGCACCTTTAGTGTAGGAGCAATCGCTGGACGTTCGCAATTTCAGTGTTGAACTTTGGGCAGCTCGAGCAGGAGAGGCTGTGTACGTTGGAAGTTTTAGTAGCCTAAACAAGTTCAGAGCGCAAGTGTTTGTGGTTCGTTTTAGAGGTTACCAGTGGGAGATGAGGACCAGCAAGAGCTTTCAGGGCTGGCACCTTTAGTGTAGGAGCAATCGCTGGACGTTCGCAATTTCGGTGTTGAACTTTGGGCAGCTCGATCAGGAGAGGCTGTGTACGTTGGAAGTTTTAGTAGCCTAAACAAGTTCAGAGCCCAAGTGTTTGTGGTTGGTTTTAGAGGTTTCCAGTGGGAGATGAGGATCAGGAACAGCATTCAGGGCTGGCACCTTTAGTGTAGGAGCAATCGCTGGACGTTCGCAATTTCGGTGTTGAACTTTGGCCAGCTCGAGCAGGAGAGGCTGTGTACGTTGGAAGTTTTTGTAGCCTAAACAAGTTCAGAGCCCAAGTGTTTGTGGTTCGTTTTAGAGGTTACCAGTGGGAGATGAGGACGAGCAACAGCATTCAGGGCTGGCACCTTTAGTGTAGGAGCAATCGCTGGATGTTCGCAATTTCGGTGTTGAGCTCTGGCCAGCTCGAGCAGGAGAGGCTGTGTACGTTGGAAGTTTTAGTAGCCTAAACAAGTTCAGAGCCCAAGTGTTTGTGGTTCGTTTTAGAGGTTACCAGTGGGAGATGAGGACCAGCAACAGCATTCAGGGCTGGCACCTTTAGTGTAGGAGCAATCGCTGGACGTTTGCAATTTCGGTGTTGAGCTCTGGCCAGATTGAGCAGGAGAGGCTGTGTACGTTGGAAGTTTTAGTAGCCTAAACAAGTTCGGAGCCCAAGTGTTTGTGGTTCGTTTTAGAGGTTACCAGTGGGAGATGAGGACCAGCAACAGCATTCAGGGCTGGCACCTTTAGTGTAGGAGCAATCGCTGGACGTTCGCAATTTCGGTGTTGAGCTCTGGCCAGCTTGAGCAGGAGAGGCTGTGTACGTTGGAAGTTTTAGTAGCCTAAACAAGTTCAGAGCCGAAGTGTTTGTGGTTCGTTTTAGAGGTTACCAGTGGGTGATGAGGACCAGCAAGAGCTTTCAGGGCTGGCACCTTTAGTGTAGGAGCAATCGCTGGACGTTCGCAATTTCGGTGTTGAACTTTGGCCAGCTCGAGCAGGAGAGGCTGTGTACGTTGGAAGTTTTAGTAGCCTAAACAAGTTCAGAGCCCAAGTGTTTGTGGTTCGTTTTCGAGGTTACCAGTGGGAGATGAGGACCAGCAAGAGCTTTCAGGGCTGGCACCTTTAGTGTAGGAGCAATCGCTGGACGTTCGCAATTTCGGTGTTGAGCTCTGGCCAGATTGAGCAGGAGAGGCTGTGTACGTTGGAAGTTTTAGTAGCCTAAACAAGTTCAGAGCCCAAGTGTTTGTGGTTCGTTTTAGAGGTTACCAGTGGGTGATGAGGACCAGCAAGAGCTTTCAGGGCTGGCACCTTTAGTGTAGGAGCAATCGCTGGAGGTTCGCAATTTCGGTGTTGAGCTCTGGCCAGATTGAGCAGGAGAGGCTGTGTACGTTGGAAGTTTTAGTAGCCTAAACAAGTTCAGAGCGCAAGTGTTTGTGGTTGGTTTTAGAGGTTTCCAGTGGGAGATGAGGATCAGCAACAGCATTCAGGGCTGGCACCTTTAGTGTAGGAGCAATCGCTGGACGTTCGCAATTTCGGTGTTGAACTTTGGCCAGCTCGAGCAGGAGAGGCTGTGTACGTTGGAAGTTTTTGTAGCCGAAACAAGTTCAGAGCCCAAGTGTTTGTGGTTCGTTTTAGAGGTTACCAGTGGGAGATGAGGACCAGCAACAGCATTCAGGGCTGGCACCTTTAGTGTAGGAGCAATCGCTGGATGTTCGCAATTTCGGTGTTGAGCTCTGGCCAGCTCGAGCAGGAGAGGCTGTGTACGTTGGAAGTTTTAGTAGCCTAAACAAGTTCAGAGCCCAAGTGTTTGTGGTTGGTTTTAGAGGTTACCAGTGGGAGATGAGGACCAGCAACAGCATTCAGGGCTGGCACCTTTAGTGTAGGAGCAATCGCTGGACGTTTGCAATTTCGGTGTTGAGCTCTGGCCAGATTGAGCAGGAGAGGCTGTGTACGTTGGAAGTTTTAGTAGCCTAAACAAGTTCGGAGCCCAAGTGTTTGTGGTTCGTTTTAGAGGTTACCAGTGGGAGATGAGGACCAGCAACAGCATTCAGGGCTGGCACCTTTAGTGTAGGAGCAATCGCTGGACGTTCGCAATTTCGGTGTTGAGCTCTGGCCAGCTTGAGCAGGAGAGGCTGTGTACGTTGGAAGTTTTAGTAGCCTAAACAAGTTCAGAGCCCAAGTGTTTGTGGTTCGTTTTCGAGGTTACCAGTGGGAGATGAGGACCAGCAAGAGCTTTCAGGGCTGGCACCTTTAGTGTAGGAGCAATCGCTGGACGTTCGCAATTTCGGTGTTGAGCTCTGGCCAGATTGAGCAGGAGAGGCTGTGTACGTTGGAAGTTTTAGTAGCCTAAACAAGTTCAGAGCCGAAGTGTTTGTGGTTCGTTTTAGAGGTTACCAGTGGGTGATGAGGACCAGCAAGAGCTTTCAGGGCTGGCACCTTTAGTGTAGGAGCAATCGCTGGACGTTCGCAATTTCGGTGTTGAGCTCTGGCCAGATTGAGCAGGAGAGGCTGTGTACGTTGGAAGTTTTAGTAGCCTAAACAAGTTCAGAGCCCAAGTGTTTGTGGTTGGTTTTAGAGGTTACCAGTGGGAGATGAGGACCAGCAAGAGCTTTCAGGGCTGGCACCTTTAGTGTAGGAGCAATCGCTGGACGTTCGCAATTTCGGTGTTGAGCTCTGGCCAGCTCGAGCAGGAGATCCTGTGTACATTGGAAGTTTTAGTAGCCTAAACAAGTTCAGAGCCCAAGTGTTTGTGGTTGGTTTTAGAGGTTACCAGTGGGAGATGAGGACGAGCAACAGCATTCAGGGCTGGCACCTTTAGTGTAGGAGCAATCGCTGGACGTTCGCAATTTCGGTGTTGAGTTCTGGCCAGATTGAGCAGGAGAGGCTGTGTACGTTGGAAGTTTTAGTAGCCTAAACAAGTTCAGAGCCCAGGTGTTTGTTGTTCGTTTTAGAGGTTACCAGTGGGAGATGAGGATCAGGAACAGCATTCAGGGCTGGCACCTTTAGTGTAGGAGCAATCGCTGGACGTTCGCAATTTCGGTGTTGAACTTGGGCCAGCTCGAGCAGGAGAGGCTGTGTACGTTGGAAGTTTTAGTAGCCTAAACAAGTTCAGAGCCCAAGTGTTTGTGGTTCGTTTGAGAGGTTACCAGTGGGAGATGAGGGCCAGCAAGAGCTTTCAGGGCTGGCACCTTTAGTTATGGAGCAATCGCTGGACGTTCGCAATTTCGGTGTTGAGCTCTGGCCAGATTGAGCAGGAGAGGCTGTGTACGTTGGAAGTTTTAGTAGCCTAAACAAGTTCAGAGCCCAGGTGTTTGTGGTTCATTTTAGAGGTTACCAGTGGGCGATGAGGACCAGCAAGAGCTTTCAGGGCTGGCACCTTTAGTGTAGGAGCAATCGCTGGACGTTCGCAATTTCGGTGTTGAACTTTGGGCAGCTCGAGCAGCAGAGGCTGTGTATGTTGGAAGTTTTAGTAGCCTAAACAAGTTCAGAGCCCAAGTGTTTGTGGTTCGTTTTAGAGGTTACCAGTGGGAGATGAGGACCAGCAAGAGCTTTCAGGGCTGGCACCTTTAGTGTAGGAGCAATCGCTGGACGTTTGCAATTTCGGTGTTGAACTTTGGCCAGCTCGAGCAGGAGAGGCTGTGTACGTTGGAAGTTTTAGTAGCCTAAACAAGTTCAGAGCCCAAGTGTTTGTGGTTCGTTTTAGAGGTTACCAGTGGGTGATGAGGACGAGCAACAGCTTTCAGGGCTGGCACCTTTAGTGTAGGAGCAATCGCTGGACGTTCGCAATTTCGGTGTTGAGCTCTGGCCAGATTGAGCAGGAGAGGCTGTGTACGTTGGAAATTTTAGTAGCCTAAACAAGTTCAGAGCCCAAGTGTTTGTGGTTGGTTTTAGAGGTTACCAGTGGGAGATGAGGACCAGCAAGAGCTTTCAGGGCTGGCACCTTTAGTGTAGGAGCAATCGCTGGACGTTCGCAATTTCGGTGTTGAACTTTGGCCAGCTCGAGCAGGAGAGGCTGTGTACGTTGGAAGTTTTAGTAGCCTAAACAAGTTCAGAGCCCAAGTGTTTGTGGTTCGTTTTAGAGGTTACCAGTGGGAGATGAGGACCAGCAAGAGCTTTCAGGGCTGGCACCTTTAGTGTAGGAGCAATCGCTGGACGTTCGCAATTTCGGTCTTGAACTTTGGCCAGCTCGAGCAGGAGAGGCTGTGTACGTTGGAAGTTTTAGTAGCCTAAACAAGTTCAGAGCCCAAGTGTTTGTGGTTGGTTTTAGAGGTTACCAGTGGGAGATGAGGACCAGCAACAGCATTCAGGGCTGGCACCTTTAGTGTAGGAGCAATCGCTGGATGTTCGCAATTTTGGTGTTGAACTTTGGCCAGCTCGAGCAGGAGAGGCTGTGTACGTTGGAAGTTTTAGTAGCCTAAACAAGTTCAGAGCCCAGGTGTTTGTGGTTCATTTTAGAGGTTACCAGTGGGCGATGAGGACCAGCAAGAGCTTTCAGGGCTGGCACCTTTAGTGTAGGAGCAATCGCTGGACGTTCGCAATTTCGGTGTTGAACTTTGGGCAGCTCGAGCAGCAGAGGCTGTGTATGTTGGAAGTTTTAGTAGCCTAAACAAGTTCAGAGCCCAAGTGTTTGTGGTTCGTTTTAGAGGTTACCAGTGGGAGATGAGGACCAGCAAGAGCTTTCAGGGCTGGCACCTTTAGTGTAGGAGCAATCGCTGGACGTTTGCAATTTTGGTGTTGAGCTCTGGCCAGCTCGAGCAGGAGAGGCTGTGTACATTGGAAATTTTAGTAGCCTAAGCAAGTTCAGAGCCCAAGTGTTTGTGGTTCGTTTTAGAGGTTACCAGTGGGAGATGAGGACGAGCAACAGCATTCAGGGCTGGCACCTTTAGTGTAGGAGCAATCGCTGGACGTTCGCAATTTCAGTGTTGAACTTCGGGCAGCTCGAGCAGGAGAGGCTGTGTACGTTGGAAGTTTTAGTAGCCTAAACAAGTTCAGAGCCCAAGTGTTTGTGGTTCGTTTTAGAGGTTACCAGTGGGTGATGAGGACGAGCAACAGCTTTCAGGGCTGGCACCTTTAGTGTAGGAGCAATCGCTGGACGTTCGCAATTTCGGTGTTGAGCTCTGGCCAGATTGAGCAGGAGAGGCTGTGTACGTTGGAAATTTTAGTAGCCTAAACAAGTTCAGAGCCCAAGTGTTTGTGGTTGGTTTTAGAGCTTACCAGTGGGAGATGAGGACCAGCAAGAGCTTTCAGGGCTGGCACCTTTAGTGTAGGAGCAATCGCTGGACGTTCGCAATTTCGGTGTTGAACTTTGGCCAGCTTGAGCAGGAGAGGCTGTGTACGTTGGAAGTTTTAGTAGCCTAAACAAGTTCAGAGCCCAAGTGTTTGTGGTTCGTTTTCGAGGTTACCAGTGGGAGATGAGGACCAGCAAGAGCTTTCAGGGCTGGCACCTTTAGTGTAGGAGCAATCGCTGGACGTTCGCAATTTCGGTGTTGAACTTTGGGCAGCTCGATCAGGAGAGGCTGTGTACGTTGGAAGTTTTAGTAGCCTAAACAAGTTCAGAGCCCAAGTGTTTGTGGTTGGTTTTAGAGGTTACCAGTGGGAGATGAGGACCAGCAACAGCATTCAGGGCTGGCACCTTTAGTGTAGGAGCAATCGCTGGACGTTCGCAATTTCGGTGTTGAACTTAGGCCAGATTGAGCAGGAGAGGCTGTGTACGTTGGAAGTTTTAGTAGCCTAAACAAGTTCAGAGCCCAAGTGTTTGTGGTTGGTTTTAGAGGTTACCAGTGGGAGATGAGGACCAGCAACAGCATTCAGGGCTGGCACCTTTACTGTAGGAGCAATCGCTGGACGTTCGCAATTTCGGTGTTGAGCTCTGGCCAGCTTGAGCAGGAGAGGCTGTGTACGTTGGAAGTTTTAGTAGCCTAAACAAGTTCAGAGCCCAAGTGTTTGTGGTTGGTTTTAGAGGTTACCAGTGGGAGATGAGGACCAGCAACAGCTTTCAGGGCTGGCACCTTTAGTGTAGGAGCAATCGCTGGATGTTCGCAATATCGGTGTTTTTGTAACTTGGGCCAGCTCGAGCAGGAGAGGCTGTGTACGTTGGAAGTTTTAGTAGCCTAAACAAGTTCAGAGCCCAAGTGTTTGTGGTTCGCTTTCGAGGTTACCAGTGGGAGATGAGGACGAGCAACAGCATTCAGGGCTGGCACCTTTAGTGTAGGAGCAATCGCTGGACGTTCGCAATTTCAGTGTTGAACTTTGGGCAGCTCGAGCAGGAGAGGCTGTGTACGTTGGAAGTTTTAGTAGCCTAAACAAGTTCAGAGCGCAAGTGTTTGTGGTTCGTTTTAGAGGTTACCAGTGGGAGATGAGGACCAGCAAGAGCTTTCAGGGCTGGCACCTTTAGTGTAGGAGCAATCGCTGGACGTTCGCAATTTCGGTGTTGAACTTTGGGCAGCTCGATCAGGAGAGGCTGTGTACGTTGGAAGTTTTAGTAGCCTAAACAAGTTCAGAGCCCAAGTGTTTGTGGTTGGTTTTAGAGGTTTCCAGTGGGAGATGAGGATCAGCAACAGCATTCAGGGCTGGCACCTTTAGTGTAGGAGCAATCGCTGGACGTTCGCAATTTCGGTGTTGAACTTTGGCCAGCTCGAGCAGGAGAGGCTGTGTACGTTGGAAGTTTTTGTAGCCTAAACAAGTTCAGAGCCCAAGTGTTTGTGGTTCGTTTTAGAGGTTACCAGTGGGAGATGAGGGCCAGCAACAGCATTCAGGGCTGGCACCTTTAGTGTAGGAGCAATCGCTGGATGTTCGCAATTTCGGTGTTGAGCTCTGGCCAGCTCGAGCAGGAGAGGCTGTGTACGTTGGAAGTTTTAGTAGCCTAAACAAGTTCAGAGCCCAAGTGTTTGTGGTTCGTTTTAGAGGTTACCAGTGGGAGATGAGGACCAGCAACAGCATTCAGGGCTGGCACCTTTAGTGTAGGAGCAATCGCTGGACGTTTGCAATTTCGGTGTTGAGCTCTGGCCAGATTGAGCAGGAGAGGCTGTGTACGTTGGAAGTTTTAGTAGCCTAAACAAGTTCAGAGCCCAAGTGTTTGTGGTTCGTTTTAGAGGTTACCAGTGGGTGATGAGGACCAGCAAGAGCTTTCAGGGCTGGCACCTTTAGTGTAGGAGCAATCGCTGGACGTTCGCAATTTCGGTGTTGAGCTCTGGCCAGCTCGAGCAGGAGAGGCTGTGTACGTTGGAAGTTTTAGTAGCCTAAACAAGTTCAGAGCCCAAGTGTTTGTGGTTGGTTTTAGAGGTTACCAGTGGGAGATGAGGACCAGCAAGAGCTTTCAGGGCTGGCACCTTTAGTGTAGGAGCAATCGCTGGACGTTCGCAATTTCGGTGTTGAGCTCTGGCCAGATTGAGCAGGAGAGGCTGTGTACGTTGGAAGTTTTAGTAGCCTAAACAAGTTCAGAGCCCAAGTGTTTGTGGTTGGTTTTAGAGGTTACCAGTGGGAGATGAGGACCAGCAACAGCATTCAGGGCTGGCACCTTTAGTGTAGGAGCAATCGCTGGACGTTCGCAATTTCGGTGTTGAACTTTGGGCAGCTCGAGCAGGAGAGGCTGTGTACGTTGGAAGTTTTAGTAGCCTAAACAAGTTCAGAGCCCAAGTGTTTGTGGTTCGTTTTAGAGGTTACCAGTGGGAGATGAGGACCAGCAACAGCATTCAGGGCTGGCACCTTTAGTGTAGGAGCAATCGCTGGACGTTTGCAATTTCGGTGTTGAGCTCTGGCCAGATTGAGCAGGAGAGGCTGTGTACGTTGGAAGTTTTAGTAGCCTAAACAAGTTCGGAGCCCAAGTGTTTGTGGTTCGTTTTAGAGGTTACCAGTGGGAGATGAGGACCAGCAACAGCATTCAGGGCTGGCACCTTTAGTGTAGGAGCAATCGCTGGACGTTCGCAATTTCGGTGTTGAACTTTGGGCAGCTCGAGCAGGAGAGGCTGTGTACGTTGGAAGTTTTAGTAGCCTAAACAAGTTCAGAGCCCAAGTGTTTGTGGTTCGTTTTCGAGGTTACCAGTGGGAGATGAGGACCAGCAAGAGCTTTCAGGGCTGGCACCTTTAGTGTAGGAGCAATCGCTGGACGTTCGCAATTTCAGTGTTGAGCTCTGGCCAGATTGAGCAGGAGAGGCTGTGTACGTTGGAAGTTTTAGTAGCCTAAACAAGTTCAGAGCCCAAGTGTTTGTGGTTCGTTTTAGAGGTTACCAGTGGGTGATGAGGACCAGCAAGAGCTTTCAGGGCTGGCACCTTTAGTGTAGGAGCAATCGCTGGACGTTCGCAATTTCGGTGTTGAGCTCTGGCCAGCTCGAGCAGGAGAGGCTGTGTACGTTGGAAGTTTTAGTAGCCTAAACAAGTTCAGAGCCCAAGTGTTTGTGGTTCGTTTTAGAGGTTACCAGTGGGAGATGAGGACCAGCAAGAGCTTTCAGGGCTGGCACCTTTAGTGTAGGAGCAATCGCTGGACGTTCGCAATTTCGGTGTTGAGCTCTGGCCAGATTGAGCAGGAGAGGCTGTGTACGTTGGAAGTTTTAGTAGCCTAAACAAGTTCAGAGCCCAAGTGTTTGTGGTTGGTTTTAGAGGTTACCAGTGGGAGATGAGGACCAGCAACAGCATTCAGGGCTGGCACCTTTAGTGTAGGAGCAATCGCTGGACGTTCGCAATTTCGGTGTTGAACTTCGGCCAGCTCGAGCAGGAGATCCTGTGTACATTGGAAGTTTTAGTAGCCTAAACAAGTTCAGAGCCCAAGTGTTTGTGGTTGGTTTTAGAGGTTACCAGTGGGAGATGAGGACCAGCAACAGTATTCAGGGCTGGCACCTTTAGTGTAGGAGCAATCGCTGGATGTTCGCAATTTCGGTGTTGAACTTTGGCCAGCTCGAGCAGGAGAGGCTGTGTACGTTGGAAGTTTTAGTAGCCTAAACAAGTTCAGAGCCCAAGTGTTTGTGGTTCGTTTTAGAGGTTACCAGTGGGAGATGAGGACCAGCAACAGCTTTCAGGGCTGGCACCTTTAGTGTAGGAGCAATCGCTGGACGTTCGCAATTTCGGTGTTGAACTTGGGCCAGCTCGAGCAGGAGAGGCTGTGTACGTTGGAAGTTTTAGTAGCCTAAACAAGTTCAGAGCCCAAGTGTTTGTGGTTCGTTTTCGAGGTTACCAGTGGGAGATGAGGACCAGCAACAGCATTCAGGGCTGGCACCTTTAGTGTAGGAGCAATCGCTGGACGTTCGCAATTTCAGTGTTGAACTTTGGGCAGCTCGAGCAGGAGAGGCTGTGTACGTTGGAAGTTTTAGTAGCCTAAACAAGTTCAGAGCCCAAGTGTTTGTGGTTCGTTTTAGAGGTTACCAGTGGGAGATGAGGACCAGCAAGAGCTTTCAGGGCTGGCACCTTTAGTGTAGGAGCAATCGCTGGACGTTCGCAATTTCGGTGTTGAACTTTGGCCAGCTCGAGCAGGAGAGGCTGTGTACGTTGGAAGTTTTAGTAGCCTAAACAAGTTCAGAGCCCAAGTGTTTGTGGTTCGTTTTAGAGGTTACCAGTGGGAGATGAGGATCAGCAACAGCATTCAGGGCTGGCACCTTTAGTGTAGGAGCAATCGCTGGACGTTCGCAATTTCGGTGTTGAACTTGGGCCAGCTCGAGCAGGAGAGGCTGTGTACGTTGGAAGTTTTTGTAGCCTAAACAAGTTCAGAGCCCAAGTGTTTGTGGTTCGTTTTAGAGGTTACCAGTGGGAGATGAGGACCAGCAACAGCATTCAGGCCTGGCACCTTTAGTGTAGGAGCAATCGCTGGATTCGCAATTTCGGTGTTGAGCTCTGGCCAGCTCGAGCAGGAGAAGCTGTGTACGTTGGAAGTTTTAGTAGCCTAAACAAGTTCAGAGCCCAAGTGTTTGTGGTTGGTTTTAGAGGTTACCAGTGGGAGATGAGGACCAGCAACAGCATTCAGGGCTGGCACCTTTAGTGTAGGAGCAATCGCTGGACGTTCGCAATTTCGGTGTTGAGCTCTGGCCAGATTGAGCAGGAGAGGCTGTGTACGTTGGAAGTTTTAGTAGCCTAAACAAGTTGAGAGCGCAAGTGTTTGTGGTTCGTTTTAGAGGTTACCAGTGGGAGATGAGGACCAGCAAGAGCTTTCAGGGCTGGCACCTTTAGTGTAGGAGCAATCGCTGGACGTTCGCAATTTCGGTGTTGAGCTCTGGCCAGATTGAGCAGGAGAGGCTGTGTACGTTGGAAGTTTTAGTAGCCTAAACAAGTTCAGAGCCCAAGTGTTTGTGGTTGGTTTTAGAGGTTACCAGTGGGAGATGAGGACGAGCAACAGCATTCAGGGCTGGCACCTTTACTGTAGGAGCAATCGCTGGACGTTCGCAATTTCGGTGTTGAGCTCTGGCCAGCTCGAGCAGGAGAGGCTGTGTACGTTGGAAGTTTTAGTAGCCTAAACAAGTTCAGAGCCCAAGTGTTTGTGGTTCGTTTTAGAGGTTACCAGTGGGAGATGAGGACCAGCAACAGCATTCAGGGCTGGCACCTTTAGTGTAGGAGCAATCGCTGGATGTTCGCAATTTTGGTGTTGAACTTTGGCCAGCTCGAGCAGGAGAGGCTGTGTACGTTGGAAGTTTTAGTAGCCTAAACAAGTTCAGAGCCCAAGTGTTTGTGGTTGGTTTTAGAGGTTACCAGTGGGAGATGAGGACCAGCAAGAGCTTTCAGGGCTGGCACCTTTAGTGTAGGAGCAATCGCTGGAGGTTCGCAATTTCGGTGTTGAACTTGGGCCAGCTCGAGCAGGAGAGGCTGTGTACGTTGGAAGTTTTAGTAGCCTAAACAAGTTCAGAGCCCAAGTGTTTGTGGTTCGCTTTCGAGGTTACCAGTGGGAGATGAGGACGAGCAACAGCATTCAGGGCTGGCACCTTTAGTGTAGGAGCAATCGCTGGACGTTCGCAATTTCGGTGTTGAGCTCTGGCCAGATTGAGCAGGAGAGGCTGTGTACGTTGGAAGTTTTAGTAGCCTAAACAAGTTCAGAGCCCAAGTGTTTGTGGTTGGTTTTAGAGGTTACCAGTGGGAGATGAGGACCAGCAACAGCATTCAGGGCTGGCACCTTTACTGTAGGAGCAATCGCTGGACGTTCGCAATTTCGGTGTTGAGCTCTGGCCAGCTTGAGCAGGAGAGGCTGTGTACGTTGGAAGTTTTAGTAGCCTAAACAAGTTCAGAGCCCAAGTGTTTGTGGTTGGTTTTAGAGGTTACCAGTGGGAGATGAGGACCAGCAACAGCTTTCAGGGCTGGCACCTTTAGTGTAGGAGCAATCGCTGGAGGTTCGCAATATCGGTGTTGAACTTGGGCCAGCTCGAGCAGGAGAGGCTGTGTACGTTGGAAGTTTTTGTAGCCTAAACAAGTTCAGAGCCCAAGTGTTTGTGGTTCGCTTTCGAGGTTACCAGTGGGAGATGAGGACGAGCAACAGCATTCAGGGCTGGCACCTTTAGTGTAGGAGCAATCGCTGGACGTTCGCAATTTCAGTGTTGAACTTTGGGCAGCTCGAGCAGGAGAGGCTGTGTACGTTGGAAGTTTTAGTAGCCTAAACAAGTTCAGAGCGCAAGTGTTTGTGGTTCGTTTTAGAGGTTACCAGTGGGAGATGAGGACCAGCAAGAGCTTTCAGGGCTGGCACCTTTAGTGTAGGAGCAATCGCTGGACGTTCGCAATTTCGGTGTTGAACTTTGGGCAGCTCGATCAGGAGAGGCTGTGTACGTTGGAAGTTTTAGTAGCCTAAACAAGTTCAGAGCCCAAGTGTTTGTGGTTGGTTTTAGAGGTTTCCAGTGGGAGATGAGGATCAGCAACAGCATTCAGGGCTGGCACCTTTAGTGTAGGAGCAATCGCTGGACGTTCGCAATTTCGGTGTTGAACTTTGGCCAGCTCGAGCAGGAGAGGCTGTGTACGTTGGAAGTTTTTGTAGCCTAAACAAGTTCAGAGCCCAAGTGTTTGTGGTTCGTTTTAGAGGTTACCAGTGGGAGATGAGGACCAGCAACAGCATTCAGGGCTGGCACCTTTAGTGTAGGAGCAATCGCTGGATGTTCGCAATTTTGGTGTTGAGCTCTGGCCAGCTCGAGCAGGAGAGGCTGTGTACGTTGGAAGTTTTAGTAGCCTAAACAAGTTCAGAGCCCAAGTGTTTGTGGTTCGTTTTAGAGGTTACCAGTGGGAGATGAGGACCAGCAACAGCATTCAGGGCTGGCACCTTTAGTGTAGGAGCAATCGCTGGACGTTTGCAATTTCGGTGTTGAGCTCTGGCCAGATTGAGCAGGAGAGGCTGTGTACGTTGGAAGTTTTAGTAGCCTAAACAAGTTCGGAGCCCAAGTGTTTGTGGTTCGTTTTAGAGGTTACCAGTGGGAGATGAGGACCAGCAACAGCATTCAGGGCTGGCACCTTTAGTGTAGGAGCAATCGCTGGACGTTCGCAATTTCGGTGTTGAGCTCTGGCCAGCTTGAGCAGGAGAGGCTGTGTACGTTGGAAGTTTTAGTAGCCTAAACAAGTTCAGAGCCGAAGTGTTTGTGGTTCGTTTTAGAGGTTACCAGTGGGTGATGAGGACCAGCAAGAGCTTTCAGGGCTGGCACCTTTAGTGTAGGAGCAATCGCTGGACGTTCGCAATTTCGGTGTTGAACTTTGGCCAGCTCGAGCAGGAGAGGCTGTGTACGTTGGAAGTTTTAGTAGCCTAAACAAGTTCAGAGCCCAAGTGTTTGTGGTTCGTTTTCGAGGTTACCAGTGGGAGATGAGGACCAGCAAGAGCTTTCAGGGCTGGCACCTTTAGTGTAGGAGCAATCGCTGGACGTTCGCAATTTCAGTGTTGAGCTCTGGCCAGATTGAGCAGGAGAGGCTGTGTACGTTGGAAGTTTTAGTAGCCTAAACAAGTTCAGAGCCCAAGTGTTTGTGGTTGGTTTTAGAGGTTACCAGTGGGAGATGAGGACCAGCAACAGCATTCAGGGCTGGCACCTTTAGTGTAGGAGCAATCGCTGGACGTTCGCAATTTCGGTGTTGAACTTCGGCCAGCTCGAGCAGGAGATCCTGTGTACATTGGAAGTTTTAGTAGCCTAAACAAGTTCAGAGCCCAAGTGTTTGTGGTTGGTTTTAGAGGTTACCAGTGGGAGATGAGGACCAGCAACAGTATTCAGGGCTGGCACCTTTAGTGTAGGAGCAATCGCTGGATGTTCGCAATTTCGGTGTTGAACTTTGGCCAGCTCGAGCAGGAGAGGCTGTGTACGTTGGAAGTTTTAGTAGCCTAAACAAGTTCAGAGCCCAAGTGTTTGTGGTTCGTTTTAGAGGTTACCAGTGGGAGATGAGGACCAGCAACAGCTTTCAGGGCTGGCACCTTTAGTGTAGGAGCAATCGCTGGACGTTCGCAATTTCGGTGTTGAACTTGGGCCAGCTCGAGCAGGAGAGGCTGTGTACGTTGGAAGTTTTAGTAGCCTAAACAAGTTCAGAGCCGAAGTGTTTGTGGTTCGTTTTCGAGGTTACCAGTGGGAGATGAGGACCAGCAACAGCATTCAGGGCTGGCACCTTTAGTGTAGGAGCAATCGCTGGACGTTCGCAATTTCAGTGTTGAACTTTGGGCAGCTCGAGCAGGAGAGGCTGTGTACGTTGGAAGTTTTAGTAGCCTAAACAAGTTCAGAGCCCAAGTGTTTGTGGTTCGTTTTCGAGGTTACCAGTGGGAGATGAGGACCAGCAAGAGCTTTCAGGGCTGGCACCTTTAGTGTAGGAGCAATCGCTGGACGTTCGCAATTTCGGTGTTGAACTTTGGCCAGCTCGAGCAGGAGAGGCTGTGTACGTTGGAAGTTTTAGTAGCCTAAACAAGTTCAGAGCCCAAGTGTTTGTGGTTCGTTTTCGAGGTTACCAGTGGGAGATGAGGATCAGCAACAGCATTCAGGGCTGGCACCTTTAGTGTAGGAGCAATCGCTGGACGTTCGCAATTTCGGTGTTGAACTTGGGCCAGCTCGAGCAGGAGAGGCTGTGTACGTTGGAAGTTTTTGTAGCCTAAACAAGTTCAGAGCCCAAGTGTTTGTGGTTCGTTTTAGAGGTTACCAGTGGGAGATGAGGACCAGCAACAGCATTCAGGGCTGGCACCTTTAGTGTAGGAGCAATCGCTGGATGTTCGCAATTTCGGTGTTGAGCTCTGGCCAGCTCGAGCAGGAGAGGCTGTGTACGTTGGAAGTTTTAGTAGCCTAAACAAGTTCAGAGCCCAAGTGTTTGTGGTTGGTTTTAGAGGTTACCAGTGGGAGATGAGGACCAGCAACAGCATTCAGGGCTGGCACCTTTAGTGTAGGAGCAATCGCTGGACGTTCGCAATTTCGGTGTTGAGCTCTGGCCAGATTGAGCAGGAGAGGCTGTGTACGTTGGAAGTTTTAGTAGCCTAAACAAGTTGAGAGCGCAAGTGTTTGTGGTTCGTTTTAGAGGTTACCAGTGGGAGATGAGGACCAGCAAGAGCTTTCAGGGCTGGCACCTTTAGTGTAGGAGCAATCGCTGGACGTTCGCAATTTCGGTGTTGAGCTCTGGCCAGATTGAGCAGGAGAGGCTGTGTACGTTGGAAGTTTTAGTAGCCTAAACAAGTTCAGAGCCCAAGTGTTTGTGGTTGGTTTTAGAGGTTACCAGTGGGAGATGAGGACGAGCAACAGCATTCAGGGCTGGCACCTTTAGTGTAGGAGCAATCGCTGGACGTTCGCAATTTCGGTGTTGAGCTCTGGCCAGCTCGAGCAGGAGAGGCTGTGTACGTTGGAAGTTTTAGTAGCCTAAACAAGTTCAGAGCCCAAGTGTTTGTGGTTCGTTTTAGAGGTTACCAGTGGGAGATGAGGACCAGCAACAGCATTCAGGGCTGGCACCTTTAGTGTAGGAGCAATCGCTGGATGTTCGCAATTTTGGTGTTGAACTTTGGCCAGCTCGAGCAGGAGAGGCTGTGTACGTTGGAAGTTTTAGTAGCCTAAACAAGTTCAGAGCCCAAGTGTTTGTGGTTGGTTTTAGAGGTTACCAGTGGGAGATGAGGACCAGCAAGAGCTTTCAGGGCTGGCACCTTTAGTGTAGGAGCAATCGCTGGAGGTTCGCAATTTCGGTGTTGAACTTGGGCCAGCTCGAGCAGGAGAGGCTGTGTACGTTGGAAGTTTTAGTAGCCTAAACAAGTTCAGAGCCCAAGTGTTTGTGGTTCGCTTTCGAGGTTACCAGTGGGAGATGAGGACGAGCAACAGCATTCAGGGCTGGCACCTTTAGTGTAGGAGCAATCGCTGGACGTTCGCAATTTCGGTGTTGAGCTCTGGCCAGATTGAGCAGGAGAGGCTGTGTACGTTGGAAGTTTTAGTAGCCTAAACAAGTTCAGAGCCCAAGTGTTTGTGGTTGGTTTTAGAGGTTACCAGTGGGAGATGAGGACCAGCAACAGCATTCAGGGCTGGCACCTTTACTGTAGGAGCAATCGCTGGACGTTCGCAATTTCGGTGTTGAGCTCTGGCCAGCTTGAGCAGGAGAGGCTGTGTACGTTGGAAGTTTTAGTAGCCTAAACAAGTTCAGAGCCCAAGTGTTTGTGGTTGGTTTTAGAGGTTACCAGTGGGAGATGAGGACCAGCAACAGCTTTCAGGGCTGGCACCTTTAGTGTAGGAGCAATCGCTGGAGGTTCGCAATATCGGTGTTGAACTTGGGCCAGCTCGAGCAGGAGAGGCTGTGTACGTTGGAAGTTTTTGTAGCCTAAACAAGTTCAGAGCCCAAGTGTTTGTGGTTCGCTTTCGAGGTTACCAGTGGGAGATGAGGACGAGCAACAGCATTCAGGGCTGGCACCTTTAGTGTAGGAGCAATCGCTGGACGTTCGCAATTTCAGTGTTGAACTTTGGGCAGCTCGAGCAGGAGAGGCTGTGTACGTTGGAAGTTTTAGTAGCCTAAACAAGTTCAGAGCGCAAGTGTTTGTGGTTCGTTTTAGAGGTTACCAGTGGGAGATGAGGACCAGCAAGAGCTTTCAGGGCTGGCACCTTTAGTGTAGGAGCAATCGCTGGACGTTCGCAATTTCGGTGTTGAACTTTGGGCAGCTCGATCAGGAGAGGCTGTGTACGTTGGAAGTTTTAGTAGCCTAAACAAGTTCAGAGCCCAAGTGTTTGTGGTTGGTTTTAGAGGTTTCCAGTGGGAGATGAGGATCAGCAACAGCATTCAGGGCTGGCACCTTTAGTGTAGGAGCAATCGCTGGACGTTCGCAATTTCGGTGTTGAACTTTGGCCAGCTCGAGCAGGAGAGGCTGTGTACGTTGGAAGTTTTTGTAGCCTAAACAAGTTCAGAGCCCAAGTGTTTGTGGTTCGTTTTAGAGGTTACCAGTGGGAGATGAGGACCAGCAACAGCATTCAGGGCTGGCACCTTTAGTGTAGGAGCAATCGCTGGATGTTCGCAATTTTGGTGTTGAGCTCTGGCCAGCTCGAGCAGGAGAGGCTGTGTACGTTGGAAGTTTTAGTAGCCTAAACAAGTTCAGAGCCCAAGTGTTTGTGGTTCGTTTTAGAGGTTACCAGTGGGAGATGAGGACCAGCAACAGCATTCAGGGCTGGCACCTTTAGTGTAGGAGCAATCGCTGGACGTTTGCAATTTCGGTGTTGAGCTCTGGCCAGATTGAGCAGGAGAGGCTGTGTACGTTGGAAGTTTTAGTAGCCTAAACAAGTTCGGAGCCCAAGTGTTTGTGGTTCGTTTTAGAGGTTACCAGTGGGAGATGAGGACCAGCAACAGCATTCAGGGCTGGCACCTTTAGTGTAGGAGCAATCGCTGGACGTTCGCAATTTCGGTGTTGAGCTCTGGCCAGCTTGAGCAGGAGAGGCTGTGTACGTTGGAAGTTTTAGTAGCCTAAACAAGTTCAGAGCCGAAGTGTTTGTGGTTCGTTTTAGAGGTTACCAGTGGGTGATGAGGACCAGCAAGAGCTTTCAGGGCTGGCACCTTTAGTGTAGGAGCAATCGCTGGACGTTCGCAATTTCGGTGTTGAACTTTGGCCAGCTCGAGCAGGAGAGGCTGTGTACGTTGGAAGTTTTAGTAGCCTAAACAAGTTCAGAGCCCAAGTGTTTGTGGTTCGTTTTCGAGGTTACCAGTGGGAGATGAGGACCAGCAAGAGCTTTCAGGGCTGGCACCTTTAGTGTAGGAGCAATCGCTGGACGTTCGCAATTTCGGTGTTGAGCTCTGGCCAGATTGAGCAGGAGAGGCTGTGTACGTTGGAAGTTTTAGTAGCCTAAACAAGTTCAGAGCCCAAGTGTTTGTGGTTCGTTTTAGAGGTTACCAGTGGGTGATGAGGACCAGCAAGAGCTTTCAGGGCTGGCACCTTTAGTGTAGGAGCAATCTCTGGACGTTCGCAATTTCGGTGTTGAGCTCTGGCCAGATTGAGCAGGAGAGGCTGTGTACGTTGGAAGTTTTAGTAGCCTAAACAAGTTCAGAGCCCAAGTGTTTGTGGTTGGTTTTAGAGGTTACCAGTGGGAGATGAGGACCAGCAAGAGCTTTCAGGGCTGGCACCTTTAGTGTAGGAGCAATCGCTGGACGTTCGCAATTTCGGTGTTGAGCTCTGGCCAGATTGAGCAGGAGAGGCTGTGTACGTTGGAAGTTTTAGTAGCCTAAACAAGTTCAGAGCCCAAGTGTTTGTGGTTGGTTTTAGAGGTTACCAGTGGGAGATGAGGACGAGCAACAGCATTCAGGGCTGGCACCTTTAGTGTAGGAGCAATCGCTGGACGTTCGCAATTTCGGTGTTGAACTTTGGGCAGCTCGAGCAGGAGAGGCTGTGTACGTTGGAAGTTTTAGTAGCCTAAACAAGTTCAGAGCGCAAGTGTTTGTGGTTCGTTTTAGAGGTTACCAGTGGGAGATGAGGACCAGCAAGAGCTTTCAGGGCTGGCACCTTTAGTGTAGGAGCAATCGCTGGACGTTCGCAATTTCGGTGTTGAACTTTGGGCAGCTCGATCAGGAGAGGCTGTGTACGTTGGAAGTTTTAGTAGCCTAAACAAGTTCAGAGCCCAAGTGTTTGTGGTTGGTTTTAGAGGTTACCAGTGGGAGATGAGGATCAGCAACAGCATTCAGGGCTGGCACCTTTAGTGTAGGAGCAATCGCTGGACGTTCGCAATTTCGGTGTTGAACTTTGGCCAGCTCGAGCAGGAGAGGCTGTGTACGTTGGAAGTTTTTGTAGCCTAAACAAGTTCAGAGCCCAAGTGTTTGTGGTTCGTTTTAGAGGTTACCAGTGGGAGATGAGGAGCAGCAACAGCATTCAGGGCTGGCACCTTTAGTGTAGGAGCAATCGCTGGATGTTCGCAATTTCGGTGTTGAGCTCTGGCCAGCTCGAGCAGGAGAGGCTGTGTACGTTGGAAGTTTTAGTAGCCTAAACAAGTTCAGAGCGCAAGTGTTTGTGGTTCGTTTTAGAGGTTACCAGTGGGAGATGAGGACCAGCAACAGCATTCAGGGCTGGCACCTTTAGTGTAGGATCAATCGCTGGACGTTTGCAATTTCGGTGTTGAGCTCTGGCCAGATTGAGCAGGAGAGGCTGTGTACGTTGGAAGTTTTAGTAGCCTAAACAAGTTCGGAGCCCAAGTGTTTGTGGTTCGTTTTAGAGGTTACCAGTGGGAGATGAGGACCAGCAACAGCATTCAGGGCTGGCACCTTTAGTGTAGGAGCAATCGCTGGACGTTCGCAATTTCGGTGTTGAGCTCTGGCCAGCTTGAGCAGGAGAGGCTGTGTACGTTGGAAGTTTTAGTAGCCTAAACAAGTTCAGAGCCCAAGTGTTTGTGGTTCGTTTTCGAGGTTACCAGTGGGAGATGAGGACCAGCAAGAGCTTTCAGGGCTGGCACCTTTAGTGTAGGAGCAATCGCTGGACGTTCGCAATTTCGGTGTTGAGCTCTGGCCAGATTGAGCAGGAGAGGCTGTGTACGTTGGAAGTTTTAGTAGCCTAAACAAGTTCAGAGCCGAAGTGTTTGTGGTTCGTTTTAGAGGTTACCAGTGGGTGATGAGGACCAGCAAGAGCTTTCAGGGCTGGCACCTTTAGTGTAGGAGCAATCGCTGGACGTTCGCAATTTCGGTGTTGAGCTCTGGCCAGATTGAGCAGGAGAGGCTGTGTACGTTGGAAGTTTTAGTAGCCTAAACAAGTTCAGAGCCCAAGTGTTTGTGGTTGGTTTTAGAGGTTACCAGTGGGAGATGAGGACCAGCAAGAGCTTTCAGGGCTGGCACCTTTAGTGTAGGAGCAATCGCTGGACGTTCGCAATTTCGGTGTTGAGCTCTGGCCAGCTTGAGCAGGAGAGGCTGTGTACGTTGGAAGTTTTAGTAGCCTAAACAAGTTCAGAGCCCAAGTGTTTGTGGTTGGTTTTAGAGGTTACCAGTGGGAGATGAGGACGAGCAACAGCATTCAGGGCTGGCACCTTTACTGTAGGAGCAATCGCTGGACGTTCGCAATTTCGGTGTTGAACTTTGGCCAGATTGAGCAGGAGAGGCTGTGTACGTTGGAAGTTTTAGTAGCCTAAACAAGTTCAGAGCCCAAGTGTTTGTGGTTGGTTTTAGAGGTTACCAGTGGGAGATGAGGACGAGCAACAGCATTCAGGGCTGGCACCTTTAGTGTAGGAGCAATCGCTGGACGTTCGCAATTTCGGTGTTGAGTTCTGGCCAGATTGAGCAGGAGAGGCTGTGTACGTTGGAAGTTTTAGTAGCCTAAACAAGTTCAGAGCCCAGGTGTTTGTTGTTCGTTTTAGAGGTTACCAGTGGGAGATGAGGATCAGGAACAGCATTCAGGGCTGGCACCTTTAGTGTAGGAGCAATCGCTGGACGTTCGCAATTTCGGTGTTGAACTTGGGCCAGCTCGAGCAGGAGAGGCTGTGTACGTTGGAAGTTTTAGTAGCCTAAACAAGTTCAGAGCCCAAGTGTTTGTGGTTCGTTTGAGAGGTTACCAGTGGGAGATGAGGGCCAGCAAGAGCTTTCAGGGCTGGCACCTTTAGTGTAGGAGCAATCGCTGGACGTTCGCAATTTCGGTGTTGAGCTCTGGCCAGATTGAGCAGGAGAGGCTGTGTACGTTGGAAGTTTTAGTAGCCTAAACAAGTTCAGAGCCCAGGTGTTTGTGGTTCATTTTAGAGGTTACCAGTGGGCGATGAGGACCAGCAAGAGCTTTCAGGGCTGGCACCTTTAGTGTAGGAGCAATCGCTGGACGTTCGCAATTTCGGTGTTGAACTTTGGGCAGCTCGAGCAGCAGAGGCTGTGTATGTTGGAAGTTTTAGTAGCCTAAACAAGTTCAGAGCCCAAGTGTTTGTGGTTCGTTTTAGAGGTTACCAGTGGGAGATGAGGACCAGCAAGAGCTTTCAGGGCTGGCACCTTTAGTGTAGGAGCAATCGCTGGACGTTTGCAATTTCGGTGTTGAACTTTGGCCAGCTCGAGCAGGAGAGGCTGTGTACATTGGAAATTTTAGTAGCCTAAGCAAGTTCAGAGCCCAAGTGTTTGTGGTTCGTTTTAGAGGTTACCAGTGGGAGATGAGGACGAGCAACAGCATTCAGGGCTGGCACCTTTAGTGTAGGAGCAATCGCTGGACGTTCGCAATTTCAGTGTTGAACTTCGGGCAGCTCGAGCAGGAGAGGCTGTGTACGTTGGAAGTTTTAGTAGCCTAAACAAGTTCAGAGCCCAAGTGTTTGTGGTTCGTTTTAGAGGTTACCAGTGGGTGATGAGGACGAGCAACAGCTTTCAGGGCTGGCACCTTTAGTGTAGGAGCAATCGCTGGACGTTCGCAATTTCGGTGTTGAGCTCTGGCCAGATTGAGCAGGAGAGGCTGTGTACGTTGGAAATTTTAGTAGCCTAAACAAGTTCAGAGCCCAAGTGTTTGTGGTTGGTTTTAGAGGTTACCAGTGGGAGATGAGGACCAGCAAGAGCTTTCAGGGCTGGCACCTTTAGTGTAGGAGCAATCGCTGGACGTTCGCAATTTCGGTGTTGAACTTTGGCCAGCTCGAGCAGGAGAGGCTGTGTACGTTGGAAGTTTTAGTAGCCTAAACAAGTTCAGAGCCCAAGTGTTTGTGGTTCGTTTTAGAGGTTACCAGTGGGAGATGAGGACCAGCAAGAGCTTTCAGGGCTGGCACCTTTAGTGTAGGAGCAATCGCTGGACGTTCGCAATTTCGGTGTTGAGCTCTGGCCAGATTGAGCAGGAGAGGCTGTGTACGTTGGAAGTTTTAGTAGCCTAAACAAGTTCAGAGCGCAAGTGTTTGTGGTTGGTTTTAGAGGTTACCAGTGGGAGATGAGGACCAGCAACAGCATTCAGGGCTGGCACCTTTAGTGTAGGAGCAATCGCTGGACGTTCGCAATTTCGGTGTTGAGCTCTGGCCAGCTCGAGCAGGAGAGGCTGTGTACGTTGGAAGTTTTAGTAGCCTAAACAAGTTCAGAGCCCAAGTGTTTGTGGTTGGTTTTAGAGGTTACCAGTGGGAGATGAGGACCAGCAACAGCATTCAGGGCTGGCACCTTTAGTGTAGGAGCAATCGCTGGATGTTCGCAATTTCGGTGTTGAACTTTGGGCAGCTCGAGCAGGAGAGGCTGTGTACGTTGGAAGTTTTAGTAGCCTAAACAAGTTCAGAGCCCAAGTGTTTGTGGTTCGTTTTAGAGGTTACCAGTGGGAGATGAGGACCAGCAAGAGCTTTCAGGGCTGGCACCTTTAGTGTAGGAGCAATCGCTGGAGGTTCGCAATTTCGGTGTTGAACTTGGGCCAGCTCGAGCAGGAGAGGCTGTGTACGTTGGAAGTTTTAGTAGCCTAAACAAGTTCAGAGCCCAAGTGTTTGTGGTTGGTTTTAGAGGTTACCAGTGGGAGATGAGGACCAGCAACAGCATTCAGGGCTGGCACCTTTAGTGTAGGAGCAATCGCTGGACGTTCGCAATTTCGGTGTTGAGCTCTGGCCAGATTGAGCAGGAGAGGCTGTGTACGTTGGAAGTTTTAGTAGCCTAAACAAGTTCAGAGCCCAAGTGTTTGTGGTTGGTTTTAGAGGTTACCAGTGGGAGATGAGGACCAGCAACAGCATTCAGGGCTGGCACCTTTAGTGTAGGAGCAATCGCTGGACGTTCGCAATTTCGGTGTTGAGCTCTGGCCAGCTCGAGCAGGAGAGGCTGTGTACGTTGGAAGTTTTAGTAGCCTAAACAAGTTCAGAGCCCAAGTGTTTGTGGTTGGTTTTAGAGGTTACCAGTGGGAGATGAGGACCAGCAACAGCATTCAGGGCTGGCACCTTTAGTGTAGGAGCAATCGCTGGATGTTCGCAAGTTTGGTGTTGAACTTTGGGCAGCTCGAGCAGGAGAGGCTGTGTACGTTGGAAGTTTTAGTAGCCTAAACAAGTTCAGAGCCCAAGTGTTTGTGGTTGGTTTTAGAGGTTACCAGTGGGAGATGAGGACCAGCAAGAGCTTTCAGGGCTGGCACCTTTAGTGTAGGAGCAATCGCTGGAGGTTCGCAATTTCGGTGTTGAACTTGGGCCAGCTCGAGCAGGAGAGGCTGTGTACGTTGGAAGTTTTAGTAGCCTAAACAAGTTCAGAGCCCAAGTGTTTGTGGTTCGTTTTAGAGGTTACCAGTGGGAGATGAGGACCAGCAAGAGCTTTCAGGGCTGGCACCTTTAGTGTAGGAGCAATCGCTGGACGTTCGCAATTTCGGTGTTGAGCTCTGGCCAGATTGAGCAGGAGAGGCTGTGTACGTTGGAAGTTTTAGTAGCCTAAACAAGTTCAGAGCCCAAGTGTTTGTGGTTGGTTTTAGAGGTTACCAGTGGGAGATGAGGACCAGCAACAGCATTCAGGGCTGGCACCTTTACTGTAGGAGCAATCGCTGGACGTTCGCAATTTCGGTGTTGAGCTCTGGCCAGCTTGAGCAGGAGAGGCTGTGTACGTTGGAAGTTTTTGTAGCCTAAACAAGTTCAGAGCCCAAGTGTTTGTGGTTCGTTTTAGAGGTTACCAGTGGGAGATGAGGACCAGCAACAGCTTTCAGGGCTGGCACCTTTAGTGTAGGAGCAATCGCTGGAGGTTCGCAATATCGGTGTTGAACTTGGGCCAGCTCGAGCAGGAGAGGCTGTGTACGTTGGAAGTTTTAGTAGCCTAAACAAGTTCAGAGCCCAAGTGTTTGTGGTTCGCTTTCGAGGTTACCAGTGGGAGATGAGGACGAGCAACAGCATTCAGGGCTGGCACCTTTAGTGTAGGAGCAATCGCTGGACGTTCGCAATTTCAGTGTTGAACTTTGGGCAGCTCGAGCAGGAGAGGCTGTGTACGTTGGAAGTTTTAGTAGCCTAAACAAGTTCAGAGCGCAAGTGTTTGTGGTTCGTTTTAGAGGTTACCAGTGGGAGATGAGGACCAGCAAGAGCTTTCAGGGCTGGCACCTTTAGTGTAGGAGCAATCGCTGGACGTTCGCAATTTCGGTGTTGAACTTTGGGCAGCTCGATCAGGAGAGGCTGTGTACGTTGGAAGTTTTAGTAGCCTAAACAAGTTCAGAGCCCAAGTGTTTGTGGTTGGTTTTAGAGGTTTCCAGTGGGAGATGAGGATCAGCAACAGCATTCAGGGCTGGCACCTTTAGTGTAGGAGAAATCGCTGGACGTTCGCAATTTCGGTGTTGAACTTTGGCCAGCTCGAGCAGGAGAGGCTGTGTACGTTGGAAGTTTTTGTAGCCTAAACAAGTTCAGAGCCCAAGTGTTTGTGGTTCGTTTTAGAGGTTACCAGTGGGAGATGAGGACCAGCAACAGCATTCAGGGCTGGCACCTTTAGTGTAGGAGCAATCGCTGGATGTTCGCAATTTCGGTGTTGAGCTCTGGCCAGCTCGAGCAGGAGAGGCTGTGTACGTTGGAAGTTTTAGTAGCCTAAACAAGTTCAGAGCCCAAGTGTTTGTGGTTGGTTTTAGAGGTTACCAGTGGGAGATGAGGACCAGCAACAGCATTCAGGGCTGGCACCTTTAGTGTAGGAGCAATCGCTGGACGTTTGCAATTTCGGTGTTGAGCTCTGGCCAGATTGAGCAGGAGAGGCTGTGTACGTTGGAAGTTTTAGTAGCCTAAACAAGTTCGGAGCCCAAGTGTTTGTGGTTCGTTTTAGAGGTTACCAGTGGGAGATGAGGACCAGCAACAGCATTCAGGGCTGGCACCTTTAGTGTAGGAGCAATCGCTGGACGTTCGCAATTTCGGTGTTGAGCTCTGGCCAGCTTGAGCAGGAGAGGCTGTGTACGTTGGAAGTTTTAGTAGCCTAAACAAGTTCAGAGCCCAAGTGTTTGTGGTTCGTTTTCGAGGTTACCAGTGGGAGATGAGGACCAGCAAGAGCTTTCAGGGCTGGCACCTTTAGTGTAGGAGCAATCGCTGGACGTTCGCAATTTCGGTGTTGAGCTCTGGCCAGATTGAGCAGGAGAGGCTGTGTACGTTGGAAGTTTTAGTAGCCTAAACAAGTTCAGAGCCGAAGTGTTTGTGGTTCGTTTTAGAGGTTACCAGTGGGTGATGAGGACCAGCAAGAGCTTTCAGGGCTGGCACCTTTAGTGTAGGAGCAATCGCTGGACGTTCGCAATTTCGGTGTTGAGCTCTGGCCAGATTGAGCAGGAGAGGCTGTGTACGTTGGAAGTTTTAGTAGCCTAAACAAGTTCAGAGCCCAAGTGTTTGTGGTTGGTTTTAGAGGTTACCAGTGGGAGATGAGGACCAGCAAGAGCTTTCAGGGCTGGCACCTTTAGTGTAGGAGCAATCGCTGGACGTTCGCAATTTCGGTGTTGAGCTCTGGCCAGATTGAGCAGGAGAGGCTGTGTACGTTGGAAGTTTTAGTAGCCTAAACAAGTTCAGAGCCCAAGTGTTTGTGGTTGGTTTTAGAGGTTACCAGTGGGAGATGAGGACCAGCAACAGCATTCAGGGCTGGCACCTTTAGTGTAGGAGCAATCGCTGGACGTTCGCAATTTCGGTGTTGAACTTTGGCCAGACTGAGCAGGAGAGGCTGTGTACGTTGGAAGTTTTAGTAGCCTAAACAAGTTCAGAGCCCAAGTGTTTGTGGTTGGTTTTAGAGGTTACCAGTGGGAGATGAGGACCAGCAACAGCATTCAGGGCTGGCACCTTTAGTGTAGGAGCAATCGCTGGATGTTCGCAATTTCGGTGTTGAACTTCGGCCAGCTCGAGCAGGAGATCCTGTGTACATTGGAAGTTTTAGTAGCCTAAACAAGTTCAGAGCCCAAGTGTTTGTGGTTCGTTTTAGAGGTTACCAGTGGGAGATGAGGACCAGCAACAGTATTCAGGGCTGGCACCTTTAGTGTAGGAGCAATCGCTGGATGTTCACAATTTCGGTGTTGAACTTTGGCCAGCTCGAGCAGGAGAGGCTGTGTACGTTGGAAGTTTTAGTAGCCTAAACAAGTTCAGAGCCCAAGTGTTTGTGGTTCGTTTTAGAGGTTACCAGTGGGAGATGAGGACCAGCAACAGCTTTCAGGGCTGGCACCTTTAGTGTAGGAGCAATCGCTGGAGGTTCGCAATTTCGGTGTTGAACTTTGGGCAGCTCGAGCAGGAGAGGCTGTGTACGTTGGAAGTTTTAGTAGCCTAAACAAGTTCAGAGCCCAAGTGTTTGTGGTTCGCTTTCGAGGTTACCAGTGGGAGATGAGGACGAGCAACAGCATTCAGGGCTGGCACCTTTAGTGTAGGAGCAATCGCTGGACGTTCGCAATTTCAGTGTTGAACTTTGGGCAGCTCGAGCAGGAGAGGCTGTGTACGTTGGAAGTTTTAGTAGCCTAAACAAGTTCAGAGCCCAAGTGTTTGTGGTTCGTTTTAGAGGTTACCAGTGGGAGATGAGGACCAGCAAGAGCTTTCAGGGCTGGCACCTTTAGTGTAGGAGCAATCGCTGGACGTTCGCAATTTCGGTGTTGAACTTTGGCCAGCTCGAGCAGGAGAGGCTGTGTACGTTGGAAGTTTTAGTAGCCTAAACAAGTTCAGAGCCCAAGTGTTTGTGGTTCGTTTTAGAGGTTACCAGTGGGAGATGAGGATCAGCAACAGCATTCAGGGCTGGCACCTTTAGTGTAGGAGCAATCGCTGGACGTTCGCAATATCGGTGTTGAACTTGGGCCAGCTCGAGCAGGAGAGGCTGTGTACGTTGGAAGTTTTTGTAGCCTAAACAAGTTCAGAGCCCAAGTGTTTGTGGTTGGTTTTAGAGGTTACCAGTGGGAGATGAGGACCAGCAACAGCATTCAGGGCTGGCACCTTTAGTGTAGGAGCAATCGCTGGATGTTCGCAATTTCGGTGTTGAGCTCTGGCCAGATTGAGCAGGAGAGGCTGTGTACGTTGGAAGTTTTAGTAGCCTAAACAAGTTCAGAGCCCAAGTGTTTGTGGTTCGTTTTAGAGGTTACCAGTGGGAGATGAGGACCAGCAACAGCATTCAGGGCTGGCACCTTTAGTGTAGGAGCAATCGCTGGACGTTTGCAATTTCGGTGTTGAGCTCTGGCCAGATTGAGCAGGAGAGGCTGTGTACGTTGGAAGTTTTGGTAGCCTAAACAAGTTCAGAGCCCAAGTGTTTGTGGTTGGTTTTAGAGGTTACCAGTGGGAGATGAGGACGAGCAACAGCATTCAGGGCTGGCACCTTTAGTGTAGGAGCAATCGCTGGACGTTCGCAATTTCGGTGTTGAGCTCTGGCCAGCTCGAGCAGGAGAGGCTGTGTACGTTGGAAGTTTTAGTAGCCTAAACAAGTTCAGAGCCCAAGTGTTTGTGGTTGGTTTTAGAGGTTACCAGTGGGAGATGAGGACCAGCAACAGCATTCAGGGCTGGCACCTTTAGTGTAGGAGCAATCGCTGGATGTTCGCAATTTTGGTGTTGAACTTTGGCCAGCTCGAGCAGGAGAGGCTGTGTACGTTGGAAGTTTTAGTAGCCTAAACAAGTTCAGAGCCCAAGTGTTTGTGGTTGTTTTTAGAGGTTACCAGTGGGAGATGAGGACCAGCAAGAGCTTTCAGGGCTGGCACCTTTAGTGTAGGAGCAATTGCTGGAGGTTCGCAATTTCGGTGTTGAACTTGGGCCAGCTCGAGCAGGAGAGGCTGTGTACGTTGGAAGTTTTAGTAGCCTAAACAAGTTCAGAGCCCAAGTGTTTGTGGTTCGCTTTCGAGGTTACCAGTGGGAGATGAGGACGAGCAACAGCATTCAGGGCTGGCACCTTTAGTGTAGGAGCAATCGCTGGACGTTCGCAATTTCGGTGTTGAGCTCTGGCCAGATTGAGCAGGAGAGGCTGTGTACGTTGGAAGTTTTAGTAGCCTAAACAAGTTCGGAGCCCAAGTGTTTGTGTTCGTTTTAGAGGTTACCAGTGGGAGATGAGGATCAGCAACAGCATTCAGGGCTGGCACCTTTAGTGTAGGAGCAATCGCTGGACGTTCGCAATTTCGGTGTTGAACTTGGGCCAGCTCGAGCAGGAGAGGCTGTGTACGTTGGAAGTTTTAGTAGCCTAAACAAGTTCAGAGCCCAAGTGTTTGTGGTTGGTTTTAGAGGTTACCAGTGGGAGATGAGGACGAGCAACAGCATTCAGGGCTGGCACCTTTAGTGTAGGAGCAATCGCTGGACGTTCGCAATTTCGGTGTTGAGCTCTGGCCAGCTCGAGCAGGAGAGGCTGTGTACGTTGGAAGTTTTAGTAGCCTAAACAAGTTCAGAGCCCAAGTGTTTGTGGTTGGTTTTAGAGGTTACCAGTGGGAGATGAGGACCAGCAACAGCATTCAGGGCTGGCACCTTTAGTGTAGGAGCAATCGCTGGACGTTCGCAATTTCGGTGTTGAGCTCTGGCCAGATTGATCAGTAGAGGCTGTGTACGTTGGAAGTTTTAGTAGCCTAAACAAGTTCAGAGCCCAAGTGTTTGTGGGTTGGTTTTAGAGGTTACCAGTGGGAGATGAGGACCAGCAACAGCATTCAGGGCTGGCACCTTTAGTGTAGGAGCAATCGCTGGATGTTCGCAATTTTGGTGTTGAACTTTGGCCAGCTCGAGCAGGAGAGGCTGTGTACGTTGGAAGTTTTAGTAGCCTAAACAAGTTCAGAGCCCAAGTGTTTGTGGTTGGTTTTAGAGGTTACCAGTGGGAGATGAGGACCAGCAAGAGCTTTCAGGGCTGGCACCTTTAGTGTAGGAGCAATCGCTGGAGGTTCGCAATTTCGGTGTTGAACTTGGGCCAGCTCGAGCAGGAGAGGCTGTGTACGTTGGAAGTTTTAGTAGCCTAAACAAGTTCAGAGCCAAGTGTTTGTGGTTCGCTTTCGAGGTTACCAGTGGGAGATGAGGACGAGCAACAGCATTCAGGGCTGGCACCTTTAGTGTAGGAGCAATCGCTGGACGTTCGCAATTTCAGTGTTGAACTTTGGCAGCTCGAGCAGGAGAGGCTGTGTACGTTGGAAGTTTTAGTAGCCTAAACAAGTTCAGAGCCCAAGTGTTTGTGGTTCGTTTTAGAGGTTACCAGTGGGAGATGAGGACCAGCAAGAGCTTTCAGGGCTGGCACCCTTTAGTGTAGGAGCAATCGCTGGAGGTTCGCAATTTCGGTGTTGAACTTTGGCAGCTCGAGCAGGAGAGGCTGTGTACGTTGGAAGTTTTAGTAGCCTAAACAAGTTCAGAGCGCAAGTGTTTGTGGTTCGTTTTAGAGGTTACCAGTGGGAGATGAGGATCAGCAACAGCATTCAGGGCTGGCACCTTTAGTGTAGGAGCAATCGCTGGACGTTCGCAATTTCGGTGTTGAACTTGGGCCAGCTCGAGCAGGAGAGGCTGTGTACGTTGGAAGTTTTTGTAGCCTAAACAAGTTCAGAGCCCAAGTGTTTGTGGTTTGTTTTAGAGGTTACCAGTGGGAGATGAGGACCAGCAACAGCATTCAGGGCTGGCACCTTTAGTGTAGGAGCAATCGCTGGACGTTTGCAATTTCGGTGTTGAGCTCTGGCCAGATTGAGCAGGAGAGGCTGTGTACGTTGGAAGTTTTAGTAGCCTAAACAAGTTCGGAGCCCAAGTGTTTGTGGTTCGTTTTAGAGGTTACCAGTGGGAGATGAGGACCAGCAACAGCATTCAGGGCTGGCACCTTTAGTGTAGGAGCAATCGCTGGACGTTCGCAATTTCGGTGTTGAGCTCTGGCCAGCTTGAGCAGGAGAGGCTGTGTACGTTGGAAGTTTTAGTAGCCTAAACAAGTTCAGAGCCCAAGTGTTTGTGGTTCGTTTTCGAGGTTACCAGTGGGAGATGAGGACCAGCAAGAGCTTTCAGGGCTGGCACCTTTAGTGTAGGAGCAATCGCTGGACGTTCGCAATTTTCGGTGTTGAGCTCTGGCCAGATTGAGCAGGAGAGGCTGTGTACGTTGGAAGTTTTAGTAGCCTAAACAAGTTCAGAGCCGAAGTGTTTGTGGTTCGTTTTAGAGGTTACCAGTGGGTGATGAGGACCAGCAAGAGCTTTCAGGGCTGGCACCTTTAGTGTAGGAGCAATCGCTGGACGTTCGCAATTTCGGTGTTGAGCTCTGGCCAGATTGAGCAGGAGAGGCTGTGTACGTTGGAAGTTTTAGTAGCCTAAACAAGTTCAGAGCCCAAGTGTTTGTGGTTGGTTTTAGAGGTTACCAGTGGGAGATGAGGACCAGCAAGAGCTTTCAGGGCTGGCACCTTTAGTGTAGGAGCAATCGCTGGACGTTCGCAATTTCGGTGTTGAACTTTGGCCAGACTGAGCAGGAGAGGCTGTGTACGTTGGAAGTTTTAGTAGCCTAAACAAGTTCAGAGCCCAAGTGTTTGTGGTTGGTTTTAGAGGTTACCAGTGGGAGATGAGGACCAGCAACAGCATTCAGGGCTGGCACCTTTAGTGTAGGAGCAATCGCTGGATGTTCGCAATTTCGGTGTTGAACTTCGGCCAGCTCGAGCAGGAGATCCTGTGTACATTGGAAGTTTTAGTAGCCTAAACAAGTTCAGAGCCCAAGTGTTTGTGGTTCGTTTTAGAGGTTACCAGTGGGAGATGAGGACCAGCAACAGTATTCAGGGCTGGCACCTTTAGTGTAGGAGCAATCGCTGGATGTTCGCAATTTCGGTGTTGAACTTTGGCCAGCTCGAGCAGGAGAGGCTGTGTACGTTGGAAGTTTTAGTAGCCTAAACAAGTTCAGAGCCCAAGTGTTTGTGGTTGGTTTTAGAGGTTACCAGTGGGAGATGAGGACCAGCAACAGCTTTCAGGGCTGGCACCTTTAGTGTAGGAGCAATCGCTGGAGGTTCGCAATTTCGGTGTTGAACTTTGGGCAGCTCGAGCAGGAGAGGCTGTGTACGTGGAAGTTTTAGTAGCCTAAACAAGTTCAGAGCCCAAGTGTTTGTGGTTCGCTTTCGAGGTTACCAGTGGGAGATGAGGACGAGCAACAGCATTCAGGGCTGGCACCTTTAGTGTAGGAGCAATCGCTGGACGTTCGCAATTTCAGTGTTGAACTTTGGGCAGCTCGAGCAGGAGAGGCTGTGTACGTTGGAAGTTTTAGTAGCCTAAACAAGTTCAGAGCCCAAGTGTTTGTGGTTCGTTTTAGAGGTTACCAGTGGGAGATGAGGACCAGCAAGAGCTTTCAGGGCTGGCACCTTTAGTGTAGGAGCAATCGCTGGACGTTCGCAATTTCGGTGTTGAACTTTGGCCAGCTCGAGCAGGAGAGGCTGTGTACGTTGGAAGTTTTAGTAGCCTAAACAAGTTCAGAGCCCAAGTGTTTGTGGTTCGTTTTAGAGGTTACCAGTGGGAGATGAGGACGAGCAACAGCATTCAGGGCTGGCACCTTTAGTGTAGGAGCAATCGCTGGACGTTCGCAATTTTGTGTTGAGCTCTGGCCAGCTCGAGCAGGAGAGGCTGTGTACGTTGGAAGTTTTAGTAGCCTAAACAAGTTCAGAGCCCAAGTGTTTGTGGTTGGTTTTAGAGGTTACCAGTGGGAGATGAGGACCAGCAACAGCATTCAGGGCTGGCACCTTTAGTGTAGGAGCAATCGCTGGATGTTCGCAATTTTGGTGTTGAACTTTGGCCAGCTCGAGCAGGAGAGGCTGTGTACGTTGGAAGTTTTAGTAGCCTAAACAAGTTCAGAGCCCAAGTGTTTGTGGTTGGTTTTAGAGGTTACCAGTGGGAGATGAGGACCAGCAAGAGCTTTCAGGGCTGGCACCTTTAGTGTAGGAGCAATCGCTGGAGGTTCGCAATTTCGGTGTTGAACTTGGGCCAGCTCGAGCAGGAGAGGCTGTGTACGTTGGAAGTTTTAGTAGCCTAAAACAAGTTCAGAGCCCAAGTGTTTGTGGTTCGCTTTCGAGGTTACCAGTGGGAGATGAGGGACGAGCAACAGCATTCAGGGCTGGCACCTTTAGTGTAGGAGCAATCGCTGGACGTTCGCAATTTCGGTGTTGAGCTCTGGCCAGATTGAGCAGGAGAGGCTGTGTACGTTGGAAGTTTTAGTAGCCTAAACAAGTTCGGAGCCCAAGTGTTTGTGGTTCGTTTTAGAGGTTACCAGTGGGAGATGAGGATCAGCAACAGCATTCAGGGCTGGCACCTTTAGTGTAGGAGCAATCGCTGGACGTTCGCAATTTCGGTGTTGAACTTGGGCCAGCTCGAGCAGGAGAGGCTGTGTACGTTGGAAGTTTTAGTAGCCTAAACAAGTTCAGAGCCCAAGTGTTTGTGGTTGGTTTTAGAGGTTACCAGTGGGGAGATGAGGACGAGCAACAGCATTCAGGGCTGGCACCTTTAGTGTAGGAGCAATCGCTGGATGTTCGCAATTTCGGTGTTGAGCTCTGGCCAGCTCGAGCAGGAGAGGCTGTGTACGTTGGAAGTTTTAGTAGCCTAAACAAGTTCAGAGCCCAAGTGTTTGTGGTTGGTTTTAGAGGTTACCAGTGGGTGATGAGGACCAGCAAGAGCATTCAGGGCTGGCACCTTTAGTGTAGGAGCAATCGCTGGACGTTCGCAATTTCGGTGTTGAGCTCTGGCCAGATTGAGCAGGAGAGGCTGTGTACGTTGGAAGTTTTAGTAGCCTAAACAAGTTCAGAGCCCAAGTGTTTGTGGTTGGTTTTAGAGGTTACCAGTGGGAGATGAGGACCAGCAAGAGGTTTCAGGGCTGGCACCTTTAGTGTAGGAGCAATCGCTGGACGTTCGCAATTTCGGTGTTGAGCTCTGGCCAGCTCGAGCAGGAGAGGCTGTGTACGTTGGAAGTTTTAGTAGCCTAAACAAGTTCAGAGCCCAAGTGTTTGTGGTTCGCTTTCGAGGTTACCAGTGGGAGATGAGGACGAGCAACAGCATTCAGGGCTGGCACCTTTAGTGTAGGAGCAATCGCTGGACGTTCGCAATTTCAGTGTTGAACTTTGGGCAGCTCGAGCAGGAGAGGCTGTGTACGTTGGAAGTTTTAGTAGCCTAAACAAGTTCAGAGCCCAAGTGTTTGTGGTTCGTTTTAGAGGTTACCAGTGGGAGATGAGGGACCAGCAAGAGCTTTCAGGGCTGGCACCTTTAGTGTAGGAGCAATCGCTGGACGTTCGCAATTTCGGTGTTGAACTTTGGGCAGCTCGAGCAGGAGAGGCTGTGTACGTTGGAAGTTTTAGTAGCCTAAACAAGTTCAGAGCCCAAGTGTTTGTGGTTCGTTTTAGAGGTTACCAGTGGGAGATGAGGATCAGCAACAGCATTCAGGGCTGGCACCTTTAGTGTAGGAGCAATCGCTGGACGTTCGCAATTTCGGTGTTGAACTTGGGCCAGCTCGAGCAGGAGAGGCTGTGTACGTTGGAAGTTTTTGTAGCCTAAACAAGTTCAGAGCCCAAGTGTTTGTGGTTTGTTTTAGAGGTTACCAGTGGGAGATGAGGACCAGCAACAGCATTCAGGGCTGGCACCTTTAGTGTAGGAGCAATCGCTGGATGTTCGCAATTTCGGTGTTGAGCTCTGGCCAGCTCGAGCAGGAGAGGCTGTGTACGTTGGAAGTTTTTGTAGCCTAAACAAGTTCAGAGCCCAAGTGTTTGTGGTTCGTTTTAGAGGTTACCAGTGGGAGATGAGGACCAGCAACAGCATTCAGGGCTGGCACCTTTAGTGTAGGAGCAATCGCTGGACGTTCGCAATTTTGGTGTTGAACTTCGGCCAGCTCGAGCAGGAGAGGCTGTGTACGTTGGAAGTTTTAGTAGCCTAAACAAGTTCAGAGCCCAAGTGTTTGTGGTTCGTTTTAGAGGTTACCAGTGGGAGATGAGGACCAGCAACAGTATTCAGGGCTGGCACCTTTAGTGTAGGAGCAATCGCTGGACGTTCGCAATTTCGGTGTTGAGCTCTGGCCAGATTGAGCAGGAGAGGCTGTGTACGTTGGAAGTTTTAGTAGCCTAAACAAGTTCAGAGCCCAAGTGTTTGTGGTTGGTTTTAGAGGTTACCAGTGGGAGATGAGGACCAGCAACAGCTTTCAGGGCTGGCACCTTTAGTGTAGGAGCAATCGCTGGAGGTTCGCAATTTCGGTGTTGAACTTGGGCCAGCTCGAGCAGGAGAGGCTGTGTACGTTGGAAGTTTCAGTAGCCTAAACAAGTTCAGAGCCCAAGTGTTTGTGGTTCGCTTTCGAGGTTACCAGTGGAGATGAGGACGAGCAACAGCATTCAGGGCTGGCACCTTTATTGTAGGAGCAATCGCTGGACGTTCGCAATTTCAGTGTTGAACTTTGGCCAGCTCGAGCAGGAGAGGCTGTGTACGTTGGAAGTTTTAGTAGCCTAAACAAGTTCAGAGCCCAAGTGTTTGTGGTTCGTTTTCGAGGTTACCAGTTGGAGATGAGGACCAGCAAGAGCTTTCAGGGCTGGCACCTTTAGTGTAGGAGCAATCGCTGGACGTTCGCAATTTCGGTGTTGAACTTTGGGCAGCTCGAGCAGGAGAGGCTGTGTACGTTGGAAGTTTTAGTAGCCTAAACAAGTTCAGAGCGCAAGTGTTTTGTGGTTCGTTTTAGAGGTTACCAGTGGGAGACGAGGATCAGCAACAGCATTCAGGGCTGGCACCTTTAGTGTAGGAGCAATCGCTGGACGTTCGCAATTTCGGTGTTGAACTTGGGCCAGCTCGAGCAGGAGAGGCTGTGTACGTTGGAAGTTTTAGTAGCCTAAACAAGTTCAGAGCCAAGTGTTTGTGGTTTGTTTTAGAGGTTACCAGTGGGAGATGAGGACCAGCAACAGCATTCAGGGCTGGCACCTTTAGTGTAGGAGCAATCGCTGGATGTTCGCAATTTCGGTGTTGAGCTCTGGCCAGCTCGAGCAGGAGAGGCTGTGTACGTTGGAAGTTTTTGTAGCCTAAACAAGTTCAGAGCCCAAGTGTTTGTGGTTCGTTTTAGAGGTTACCAGTGGGAGATGAGGACCAGCAACAGCATTCAGGGCTGGCACCTTTAGTGTAGGAGCAATCGCTGGACGTTCGCAATTTCGGTGTTGAACTTTGGCCAGCTCGAGCAGGAGATCCTGTGTACATTGGAAGTTTTAGTAGCCTAAACAAGTTCAGAGCCCAAGTGTTTGTGGTTGGTTTTAGAGGTTACCAGTGGAGATGAGGACCAGCAACAGTATTCAGGGCTGGCACCTTTAGTGTAGGAGCAATCGCTGGATGTTCGCAATTTCGGTGTTGAACTTTGGCCAGCTCGAGCAGGAGAGGCTGTGTACGTTGGAAGTTTTAGTAGCCTAAACAAGTTCAGAGGCCAAGTGTTTGTGGTTCGTTTAGAGGTTACCAGTGGGAGATGAGGACCAGCAAGAGCTTTCAGGGCTGGCACCTTTAGTGTAGGAGCAATCGCTGGACGTTCGCAATTTCGGTGTTGAACTTGGGCCAGCTCGAGCAGGAGAGGCTGTGTACGTTGGAAGTTTTAGTAGCCTAAACAAGTTCAGAGCCCAAGTGTTTGTGGTTCGTTTTCGAGGTTACCAGTGGGAGATGAGGACGAGCAACAGCATTCAGGGCTGGCACCTTTAGTGTAGGAGCAATCGCTGGACGTTCGCAATTTCGGTGTTGAACTTTGGGCAGCTCGAGCAGGAGAGGCTGTGTACGTTGGAAGTTTTAGTAGCCTAAACAAGTTCAGAGCCCAAGTGTTTGTGGTTCGTTTTAGAGGTTACCAGTGGGAGATGAGGATCAGCAACAGCATTCAGGGCTGGCACCTTTAGTGTAGGAGCAATCGCTGGACGTTCGCAATTTCGGTGTTGAACTTTGGCCAGCTCGAGCAGGAGAGGCTGTGTACGTTGGAAGTTTTTGTAGCCTAAACAAGTTCAGAGCCCAAGTGTTTGTGGTTCGTTTTAGAGGTTACCAGTGGGAGATGAGGACCAGCAACAGCATTCAGGGCTGGCACCTTTAGTGTAGGAGCAATCGCTGGATGTTCGCAATTTCGGTGTTGAGCTCTGGCCAGCTCGAGCAGGAGAGGCTGTGTACGTTGGAAGTTTTAGTAGCCTAAACAAGTTCAGAGCCCAAGTGTTTGTGGTTCGTTTTAGAGGTTACCAGTGGGAGATGAGGACCAGCAACAGCATTCAGGGCTGGCACCTTTAGTGTAGGAGCAATCGCTGGACGTTCGCAATTTCGGTGTTGAGCTCTGGCCAGATTGAGCAGGAGAGGCTGTGTACGTTGGAAGTTTTAGTAGCCTAAACAAGTTCAGAGCCCAAGTGTTTGTGGTTGGTTTTAGAGGTTACCAGTGGGAGATGAGGACCAGCAACAGCTTTCAGGGCTGGCACCTTTAGTGTAGGAGCAATCGCTGGAGGTTCGCAATTTCGGTGTTGAACTTGGGCCAGCTCGAGCAGGAGAGGCTGTGTACGTTGGAAGTTTTAGTAGCCTAAACAAGTTCAGAGCCCAAGTGTTTGTGGTTCGCTTTCGAGGTTACCAGTGGGAGATGAGGACGAGCAACAGCATTCAGGGCTGGCACCTTTATTGTAGGAGCAATCGCTGGACGTTCGCAATTTCAGTGTTGAACTTTGGCCAGCTCGAGCAGGAGAGGCTGTGTACGTTGGAAGTTTTAGTAGCCTAAACAAGTTCAGAGCCCAAGTGTTTGTGGTTCGTTTTAGAGGTTACCAGTGGGAGATGAGGACCAGCAAGAGCTTTCAGGGCTGGCACCTTTAGTGTAGGAGCAATCGCTGGACGTTCGCAATTTCGGTGTTGAACTTTGGGCAGCTCGAGCAGGAGAGGCTGTGTACGTTGGAAGTTTTAGTAGCCTAAACAAGTTCAGAGCCCAAGTGTTTGTGGTTCGTTTTAGAGGTTACCAGTGGGAGATGAGGATCAGCAACAGCATTCAGGGCTGGCACCTTTAGTGTAGGAGCAATCGCTGGACGTTCGCAATTTCGGTGTTGAACTTGGGCCAGCTCGAGCAGGAGAGGCTGTGTACGTTGGAAGTTTTTGTAGCCTAAACAAGTTCAGAGCCCAAGTGTTTGTGGTTCGTTTTAGAGGTTACCAGTGGGAGATGAGGACCAGCAACAGCATTCAGGGCTGGCACCTTTAGTGTAGGAGCAATCGCTGGATGTTCGCAATTTCGGTGTTGAGCTCTGGCCAGCTCGAGCAGGAGAGGCTGTGTACGTTGGAAGTTTTAGTAGCCTAAACAAGTTCAGAGCCCAAGTGTTTGTGGTTCGTTTTAGAGGTTACCAGTGGGAGATGAGGACCAGCAACAGCATTCAGGGCTGGCACCTTTAGTGTAGGAGCAATCGCTGGACGTTCGCAATTTCGGTGTTGAGCTCTGGCCAGATTGAGCAGGAGAGGCTGTGTACGTTGGAAGTTTTAGTAGCCTAAACAAGTTCGGAGCCCAAGTGTTTGTGGTTTCGTTTTAGAGGTTACCAGTGGGAGATGAGGACCAGCAACAGCATTCAGGGCTTGGCACCTTTAGTGTAGGAGCAATCGCTGGGACGTTCGCAATTTCGGTGTTGAGCTCTGGCCAGCTTGAGCAGGAGAGGCTGTGTACGTTGGAAGTTTTAGTAGCCTAAACAAGTTCAGAGCCCAAGTGTTTGTGGTTCGTTTTAGAGGTTACCAGTGGGAGATGAGGAAGGGAGATGAGGACGAGCAACAGCATTCAGGGCTGGCACCTTTAGTGTAGGAGCAATCGCTGGACGTTCGCAATTTCGGTGTTGAGTTCTGGCCAGATTGAGCAGGAGAGGCTGTGTACGTTGGAAGTTTTAGTAGCCTAAACAAGTTCAGAGCCCAGGTGTTTGTTGTTCGTTTTAGAGGTTACCAGTGGGAGATGAGGATCAGCAACAGCATTCAGGGCTGGCACCTTTAGTGTAGGAGCAATCGCTGGACGTTTGCAATTTCGGTGTTGAACTTGGGCCAGCTCGAGCAGGAGAGGCCTGTGTACGTTGGAAGTTTTAGTAGCCTAAACAAGTTCAGAGCCCAAGTGTTTGTGGTTCGTTTGAGAGGTTACCAGTGGGAGATGAGGACCAGCAACAGCTTTCAGGGCTGGCACCTTTAGTGTAGAGCAATCGCTGGACGTTCGCAATTTCGGTGTTGAGCTCTGGCCATATTGAGCAGGAGAGGCTGTGTACGTTGGAAGTTTTAGTAGCCTAAACAAGTTCAAGCCCAGGTGTTTGTGGTTCATTTTAGAGGTTACCAGTGGGCGATGAGGACCAGCAAGAGCTTTCAGGGCTGGCACCTTTAGTGTAGGAGCAATCGCTGGACGTTTGCAATTTCGGTGTTGAACTTTGGGCCAGCTCGAGCAGGAGAGGCTGTGTACATTGGAAATTTTAGTAGCCTAAGCAAGTCAGAGCCAAGTGTTTGTGGTTCGTTTTAGAGGTTACCAGTGGGAGATGAGGACCAGCAACAGCATTCAGGGCTGGCACCTTTAGTGTAGGAGCAATCGCTGGACGTTCGCAATTTCAGTGTTGAACTTTGGCCAGCTCGAGCAGGAGAGGCTGTGTACGTTGGAAGTTTTAAGTAGCCTAAACAAGTTCAGAGCCCAAGTGTTTGTGGTTCGTTTTAGAGGTTCCAGTGGGTGATGAGGACGAGCAACAGCTTTCAGGGCTGGCACCTTTAGTGTAGGAGCAATCGCTGGACGTTTGCAATTTCGTTGTTGAGCTCTGGCCAGATTGAGCAGGAGAGGCTGTGTACGTTGAAATTTTAGTAGCCTAAACAAGTTCAGAGCGCAAGTGTTTGTGGTTCGTTTTAGAGGTTACCAGTGGGAGATGAGGACCAGCAAGAGCTTTCAGGGCTGGCACCTTTAGTGTAGGAGCAATCGCTGGACGTTCGCAATTTCGGTGTTGAACTTTGGCCATCTCGAGCAGGAGAGGCTGTGTACGTTGGAAGTTTTAGTAGCCTAAACAAGTTCAGAGCCCAAGTGTTTGTGGTTCGTTTTAGAGGTTACCAGTGGGAGATGAGGACCAGCAACAGCATTCAGGGCTGGCACCTTTAGTGTAGGAGCAATCGCTGGACGTTCGCAATTTCGGTCTTGAACTTTCGGGCAGCTCGAGCAGGAGAGGCTGTGTACGTTGGAAGTTTTAGTAGCCTAAACAAGTTCAGAGCCCAAGTGTTTGTGGTTCGTTTTAGAGGTTACCAGTGGCAGATGAGGACGAGCAACAGCATTCAGGGCTGGCACCTTTAGTGTAGGAGGCAATCGCTGGACGTTCGCAATTTCGGTGTTGAGCTCTGGCCAGATTGAGCAGGAGAGGCTGAGTACGTTGGAAGTTTAGTAGCCTAAACAAGTTCAGAGCCCAAGTGTTTGTGGTTGGTTTTAGAGGTTACCAGTGGGGAGATGAGGACCAGCAACAGCATTCAGGGCTGGCACCTTTACTGTAGGAGCAATCGCTGGACGTTCGCAATTTCGGTGTTGAGCTCTGGCCAGATTGAGCAGGAGAGGCTGTGTACGTTGGAAGTTTTAGTAGCCTAAACAAGTTCAGAGCCCAAGTGTTTGTGGTTGGTTTTAGAGGTTACCAGTGGGAGATGAGGACCAGCAACAGCTTTCAGGGCTGGCACCTTTAGTGTAGGAGCAATCGCTGGACGTTCGCAATTTCGGTGTTGAAACTTTGGCCAGCTCGAGCAGGAGAGGCTGTGTACGTTGGAAGTTTTAGTAGCCTAAACAAGTTCAGAGCCCAAGTGTTTGTGGTTCGCTTTCGAGGTTACCAGTGGGAGATGAGGACCAGCAACAGCTTTCAGGGCTGGCACCTTTAGTGTAGGAGCAATCGCTGGACGTTCGCAATTTCGGTGTTGAACTCTTGGGCAGCTCGATCAGGAGAGGCTGTGTACGTTGAAGTTTTAGTAGCCTAAACAAGTTCAGAGCCCAAGTGTTTGTGGTTGGTTTTAGAGGTTACCAGTGGGAGATGAGGATCAGCAACAGCATTCAGGGCTGGCACCTTTAGTGTAGGAGCAATCGCTGGATGTTCGCAATTTCGGTGTTGAGCTCTGGCCAGCTCGAGCAGGGAGAGGCTGTGTACGTTGGAAGTTTTAGTAGCCTAAACAAGTTCAGAGCCCAAGTGTTTTGTGGTTCGTTTTAGAGGTTACCAGTGGAGATGAGGACGAGCAACAGCATTCAGGGCTGGCACCTTTAGTGTAGGAGCAATCGCTGGACGTTCGCAATTTCGGTGTTGAGCTCTGGCCAGCTCGAGCAGGAGAGGCTGTGTTACGTTGGAAGTTTTAGTAGCCTAAACAAGTTCAGAGAGCCCAGGTGTTTGTTGTTCGTTTTAGAGGTTACCAGTGGAGATGAGGATCAGCAACAGCATTCAGGGCTGGCACCTTTAGTGTAGGAGCAATCGCTGGACGTTCGCAATTCGGTGTTGAACTTGGGCCAGCTCGAGCAGGAGAGGCTGTAGTACGTTGGAAGTTTTAGTAGCCTAAACAAGTTCAGAGCCCAAGTGTTTGTGGTTCGTTTAGAGGTTACAGTGGGAGATGAGGACCAGCAAGAGCTTTCAGGGCTGGCACCTTTAGTGTAGGAGCAATCGCTGGACGTTCGCAATTTCGGTGTTGAGCTCTGGCCAGATTGAGCAGGAGAGGCTGTGTACGTTGGAAGTTTTAGTAGCCTAAACAAGTTCAGAGCCCAGGTGTTTGTGGTTCATTTTAGAGGTTACCAGTGGGCGATGAGGACCAGCAAGAGCTTCAGGGCTGGCACCTTTAGTGTAGGAGCAATCGCTGGACTTTCGCAATTTCGGTGTTGAACTTTGGGCAGCTCGATCAGGAGAGGCTGTGTACGTTGGAAGTTTTAGTAGCCTAAACAAGTTCAGAGCGCAAGTGTTTGTGGTTCGTTTTAGAGGTTACCAGTGGGAGATGAGGACCAGCAAGAGCTTTCAGGGCTGGCACCTTTAGTGTAGGAGCAATCGCTGGATGTTCGCAATTTCGGTGTTGAGCTCTGGCCAGCTCGAGCAGGAGAGGCTGTGTACGTTGGAAGTTTTAGTAGCCTAAACAAGTTCAGAGCCCAAGTGTTTGTGGTTGGTTTTAGAGGTTACCAGTGGGAGATGAGGACCAGCAACAGCATTCAGGGCTGGCACCTTTAGTGTAGGAGCAATAGCAGGAGAGGCTGTGTACGTTGGAAGTTTAGTAGCCTAAACAAGTTCAGAGCCCAAGTGTTTGTGGTTCGTTTTAGAGGTTACCAGTGGGAGATGAGGACCAGCAAGAGCTTTCAGGGCTGGCACCTTTAGTGTAGGAGCAATTGCTGGATGTTCGCAATTTCGGTGTTGAGCTCTGGCCAGCTCGAGCAGGAGAGGCTGTGTACGTTGGAAGTTTTAGTAGCCTAAACAAGTTCAGAGCCCAAGTGTTTGTGGTTCGTTTTAGAGGTTACCAGTGGGAGATGAGGACGAGCAACAGCATTCAGGGCTGGCACCTTTAGTGTAGGAGCAATCGCTGGACGTTCGCAATTTCGGTGTTGAGTTCTGGCCAGATTGAGCAGGAGAGGCTGTGTACGTTGGAAGTTTTAGTAGCCTAAACAAGTTCAGAGCCCAGGTGTTTGTTGTTCGTTTTAGAGGTTACCAGTGGGAGATGAGGATCAGCAACAGCATTCAGGGCTGGCACCTTTAGTGTAGGAGCAATCGCTGGACGTTCGCAATTTCGGTGTTGAACTTGGGCCAGCTCGAGCAGGAGAGGCTGTGTACGTTGGAAGTTTTAGTAGCCTAAACAAGTTCAGAGCCCAAGTGTTTGTGGTTGGTTTTAGAGGTTACCAGTGGGAGATGAGGACCAGCAACAGCTTTCAA